>NC_142809.1:62923510-62991784 GCF_049724085.1 Artemia sp. Qi Xiang Cuo
TGTCTTAGTCGTTAAATCCTGGAATTGTCAGTGAAAAATTCAAATCTTTCTATCTTTACTATTAATTTCATTGTTATGTTCCATCGAAAATTAGCCATTTACGATTTTTATTCTGTCAAAATTGTCGATTTCAATACCTACAATTTGTGAGTTAATGTCTTTGCGTACTAAAAGGGAATTTTAAGGTAAAAACACACACAAAAATATTTAAATAATTATTTTCAGTTTTTTTTTACAACGAAAATCCGCCCAAAACGATGTAAAAACGTTCGAATGTCTTTTAACCACATATATCTTTGTTTTTCACTTTCTTTTTTGACTCGCTGTCATTTTTTCTGCCGCTTGCCCTGTAATCCAATATTTCTTTGTTATGTTTTATTTTCGACTCGTTGTAATTGCCGTTTTTGCTGCTATTGTTTATTTAGTTCTCTGTCTTTTAGGTTTTCTGAAACTACCGAGACCATCTTTTGTAAATAGACTCATTACACTTGGTACATTATACTTAACTACGTTTCTTGTTTTATTTTGCATGTGTCATAGATACTAAAACGATACAGCCACTCTTGAGTTTGAAGTGACGTATGCTCCTTAAATCTGCTCATAAATATGACGTCGCTTAAATATTTTTTTGGAAGTTAAGCTCATAAATAATTCTATCGAACTCGGGACCTATATGGGTCGTTTTTTCAGGCCAAAAAATATCCTGACACTGATTTTCATCCAAAAACATCGAGTGATTTTCGGAAAAAAAAATCGTTCATAAAAATACACAATTATTGATCATTTAAATATATAAGATATTGAGATAGATCTAGATATAAGATAGATATAAGATAGATCTCTGCATCGCAGAGTTCAGACCTCTGGAAACTAATTGGGCTAAGATCCAGGAAGGAAAAAATAGTTACAAAAGTTTTTATCACATTGTTTTTACTTTCTACTTTTGTTTTAACAAGTAAGCTGGCTGGCAGAAATGGATAAGTTTGTCCTATCAATAGAGCTAGGTTACCATTACAAAGTATAAAGTGTCAATACGAAAAATTTACCATTTTGGCCCAAAAGCCATTTTGCACCATATGATTGTTGTTTTGTTGTACACATTTTCTATTATCAATTTCACACGAAGATTAAAAAATCTTATAGAGTTAATATGGATTCCATTTTTTTATGTAGCATTATATATATTGTATGTCCTGTTCTTGTCTCCGTACCTTTTTGTCTGGTACCTTTTATTTTCTCTTTTCTTGCCCTGATTGTTGTTTTTATTTGTTCATCGCTTATATTGGGTATCGTGAATGATAATCTTAAGCCATAAAAATTGAGTACTTTTGAGGCGATTATATTGATGCTTGTTATTAATGGAACTTACACTGTTGCTTCTTTTATTTATGACTTTAATAATTTTTGCCCATTGATATTCTTTTTAAAAAATAATCAAGACATGTAAACCCGTTTTGATTTTTTATGGTAAGATTAAATCGATAAAAAAGATTTCTAAATGAAATGCATTTTTTAAAATCTTGTACATTAGCTAATGAGTATTTTCGCTTTGTTGATGAATTAGCTGATATTTAGCTTTTATTACAATGTTTATTAACGAGCTGGTCTTTTGTAAATTAACTGGGAAAGTGTTGATATAATTTGAGTCAAATACTGACTGTTTTTTTTTATCAATGGTATCGTTATGACGAGAAAAAATTGTTTACTAGTTTCTTTTATAGATATAGATATTTTATTGCAAAACGAAATCCACCTTCGGCCATGGCAAAAAAAGAAAAAGCAAACACCTGCACACAAAATTATAACACATGATAATAACATACATAACGTTAAAAATGCATATTATATGGCAATTAAAATTAAATAACATAATAATTACTTAAACAAAAATAAAACAAACATAATAGTACACATAATATATATTCGATATTTTAGATATTTATTGCTCTAAAGCCACAAGAACTATTATTATTTAAGATTCTGACATCTAGTATAGTATTTAAGCTTGACGGAACGAGTAAGTTATAAGGTAATCTACTTCCTGTCAATGCAAATACTCCTATATTACAAAATATAGGTGGAAGAAAAATATTAATTTAGTCCGCCGAAATTAGGTTATTCGGTAAACTTGTTTTTTAATATAGAACTATTCAATCGGTGCCCCTGGATGAATAATGCATTATTCAATTAATAAGCATTAGATCTAATTAATTTTTAAGCAGGATTGTCTACTGAGTTGTTTAAAGTCACAAAATTTGAAATGCTAAATCGAATGCTTCCTTTCCCAAAATTGAATGCTTCGTAATGGACTCCTGCATAGTGTAACAATTCTTTGACCCTGTTGATACTTTCAGACTGACAACACTCCCTGTGACGTTGCATATCCGCTTTCTCTCAGAAGCTCTTTTGACATTTGTTGCAGGCAAATTGCTTCTCCCCTGAGTCTGCGTTAACATGTAATGAAATGGCCTGTTTTGTTGAAAAACTCCATCCTCGGTGCATTGACTGCAGATCAGGACCTCAGTTATTCTAACTGATTGACTGCTTGAGTCCAGAATTTTCATGCTGACTGCCACACTGAACATGGACCTCTTGTGCGTCATTTACGATATATAGCCATTACTTCACTGGGTAAAATTTACAAGTTGTAAAATATGGGCCGAAGGAAAATATTAATTGAATCCGATGAAATTAGGTAATCTGGTGAAGTTTTCTTTTTTATATAAAGAATGATCCAATTGGTTCCACTGTCTCAATAGGACTCAGTCAAATGTATTTTTTTTTGGAAGTGGTGATACAAAAGATTTTCTCAAATGTATTTTGTTGTGTTTGGTGGAGGATTATCATGATATTCGTTAGTCGCATCTTTCTGTTTTACTCTAGAATTAATATGTTATTAATTTTTCATTGTAATATAAACTATTTTGTTTTATATTTTTTGTAATTTTTTTGCTTTTGGTTTTTGAAAAAAGTCTGGGTCGTTATTACATGGGCTATTTGACCGTCTTGATTTGTTTATGGATAAGTTCGATTAGTGAATCCGATAAATGAAATTAAGATATAGTATTTATATTCTTGAACTAGGCCTTCGAGGTCTGGACTACTCGTGGATTTGGACCTGGTATACTTATTTCACAAAAAAAAAATTGTTTTACATTTTACTCTTGATTCTTGATTTATAAAGAACGATATATATCTTAGGATTATAGGTTGTTGAATTATAGAGTAAATAATATTTTAGTCCACTAGTAGTCTATTTTTATCATGCACACTCAAATAAGATTTTCTTATTACAATAAATGACTACACTAAATAATACTATACTAGATAGTATGGTGAGTACAACAGACAGTCACTTCTAGGCTATTGAAGTGAATGGTGTTTTATCATAACAGAAGGCACTTGCAGTTGTATTAATGTTGGTTTAGCGATTTTTTGATTTTTTCTTTTTACAATGGAGGAAAGATTAATGGCATTATTCTGGGCAATTGATCATTTTGAGCGAAATTTCTGATAGAATTACTTGCACACACGGTTTTTTCCATGGTTATCGGCATTTAGTTTTAATTAATTAAAAAAACTTTTTCAATAAAGTAAATTTTTCAAAGAAAAGTAAAGAACTCCATTAAATAAAAAATGAGCAAAAATAAAATCAAATAATCTACCAAGCGTGAAACTACGACAAATCACCATCGATAAATAAATGAAACCCAAAACGAACAAAAATTACAATAAATAACCGAGTCAAACTCAAAAGGAGCAGAAATTAACATAAGTTGGGCTCAACACCTCTGTGCCTTCCCAAGGCCAGAACATAATTTGTACTTTACTGAAAAAATATAAATGTTTTACTTTTATAACTTTAATAAATCAAATAATATTAACATTTTGATTACTAAATATCAGTATATGTATATTAAACTGACAATGCACATTCAATTGTATTTTTTTCAGTAAAGTGCAAATTATGTTCTGGCATTGGGAAGGCAGAGGTGTTTCGAGCCCAAACACTTTCTATAAACATCTTATATGCCCCCAGGTGATAAATTACAACCCTTACCCTAAGGGCTCTGTGTGTGGTTGTCATCCTCTAAGACCTAATTTCCAATCAAATGAACCTTTTGAATTTTCTATGAAAACGTATTCAATAAAAACCTTATATGCCTCCAGGGTATAACTGACAACCTTTTCCCTGGGGGCTCTGGGGGGTTTGTCATCCTTAAATATATCATGTTCAGGACTTTCAGCTATGTTGAACAAAATGGCTATCTCTAAACTTTGATTGAATGTGTTTGGAGAAATGGTGAGCTTGGGAGGGGGGTTAATTACTCTACTCACTTTCGACTATTAAAAAGGGCAATTTCAATTTCCAATCAAATGAGTCCCTTTTGAAATTTTTACAACAACTTTCTATGTAAACCTTATATGCCCCCAGATCATAACTTAAAACCCTTGCACTGAGGGCTTTGATATGGTTATCCTCCTAAAAGACCTAATTTGCAGAACTTTCGACTACGTTGAACAAAATGGATATCTCAAAATTTTAATTTGGATGTGTTTGGGGAAATGGTGAGCGTGAGAGGGGACTTAGTTGCCCTTCAATCACTTTCTACTATTAGATAGGCACTAGCCCTTTCAATTTCCAATTAAATGAGCCCTTTTTGAAGTTTCTACAACATCACTTTCTATTACTTACTTACTTATTTAGACTTAGGTCCTCCTACGCCTGGGGGCACATAAAGAAGCATCAGTGGTTTGCCACGACGACCTATCCTGAGCCTTCAACCATAGCTCCTCCAACGAGGACCTCGCCAGCTTCACCTCCTTCATTAGCGACCTGCCAAGGGTCATTTTCGGTCTCCCTGATTTCTGATTTGCGGAGACCGGGGGTTTTCAACACCTTGCGTCGTGCGGCAGTCTTCCTTCCCCCATTCGCACCATATGCCCCCAATACACCCATCGCCGCTGTCTAATGAGATCAAGGATGGGGGTATGATTTGTCGTACGATAGATTTAGTCATTTCGTATTCTTTCCGTCCAATGTATATTTAGGATAGACCTTAGGCAATTGTCGGTGGGCTAGTAACCCGCCACCGTAAAAACAGATTACTCAAGAAACAGCAACAGATAGCCTCATCAGATAGCCTCATAGTTGTCATCCTTAAAGACCTAATTTCCAGAACTTTCAACTACGTTGAACAAAATGGCTATTTCAAAATTTTGATTGGATGTGTTTGGGGAAAAGGTGGGCGTGAGATTAGGGTTAGTTGCCCTCCAATCACTTTTGACTATTAAAAAGGGCCCAACCCTTTGAATTTCCAATCGAATGAGCCTTCTTTGATGTTTCTACGACAACGTTTTCTAAAAAAAACCTTATATGCCCCCAGAGCATAATTTACAACCCTTGCCCTGAGGGCTGTAGGGGAGTGTCCTCCTCGAAAACATAATTTCTATCTGGAAATCAACTACGATGAACAATATTGCTATCTAAAATTTTGATTAGATGCGTTTGGGGAAAAAGTGGGCGTGAGAGGGGGGTTAGTTGCCCTCAAATCACTTTCGACTATTAAAAAGGGCACTAGACCTTTGAATTTCCAATTGAATGAGCCCTTTTTCAAGTTTCTACGACAAAGATTTCAATAAAAACTTATATGTCCCCAGGGCATAACTTATAACCGCTGCCTTGAAGACTTTGGGGGGAGTTCCCTGCTCAAAGGTATAATTTCCTGATTTTTAAACTTCGCGGAACAAAAATGCTATCTCAAAATTTTCATTGGATGAGTTTGGGGAAATTGTGGGCATGGAAGGGGTGTTAGTTGCCCTCCAATCACTTTCGACTATTAAAAGGGCACTAGCCATTTCAATTTCCAATCGAATGAACCGTTTTTGAAGTTTCTACGACAACACTTTCTATAAACCACCTTATATGCCCCAGGGCATAACTTACAGCCTTTGCCCTGAGGGCTGTGGGGGAGTGTCCTCCTAAAAAGTATAATTTCTATCTGGAAATCAACTTCGCTGAACAAAATGGCTATCTCAAAATTTTGATTGGATGTGTTTCGGGAAATGGTTGGCGTGGAAGGGGTTTTAGTTGTCTTCCATTAACTTTCGACTATTAAAAAGGGTAATAGCCACTCATATTTCCAATTGAATGAGCCCTTTTCGAAGTTTCTACGACAACTTCTTTGATAGGAAGTGCCCTGGTCTAAAGGAAAAAAACATACTACATTGTGCCAACATCGTTCTTATATGCCCCCAGGGCATAACTTAAAACCCTTGCCCTGAGGGTTGTGGAGGAGTGACCTCCTCAACAACATATTTTCTATTTGGAAATCAACTACGAACAAAATGGCTATCTCAAAATTTGGATTTGATGTGTTTGGAGGAATAATAGGCGTGGTGGGGGGGGGTGGGGGTTCGACTATTAAAAAGAAAACTAGCCACTTCAATTTCCAATCTAATGAGCCCTTTCCGAAGTTTCTACGACAACTACTTCGATACGAAGTGCCCTGGTCTAAGACCAAGAAAAAAAAATAATGCATTGTGCCAACATCGTTCTTTACTCAGACAGCGCTATTGCGCTGCCTATGATATTGGTTTATCCGTTGGTTGTACGGTGTTTGAACCTAACAACATCAACATAATGTTAAGTCGATAGTCCTCTCACGATGACACGTTTGCGCTGAGAAATTTTAATTAAAAAACTGTAATTTTCGTCAAGCTTGTTCGTGTTTAAGTGCATTAGATGCAACAATTGCCGGTTTGGAACCTCGCAAAGTAGCGGTTATATCATAATATTACATACTCTGTCGAATGACCTTCTGGCATCATTCAGCTAAAGAAAGCGGATTCTTTATGATATTTACGACGGTGAAAATTAAGTGTATATGTGATTTATAGCAACACTTTTGTTCACGCACAATTATTTCGAAGCCAGGAACACTTTGGTTCCGAAATTCTCATCTTTTTTGAAGAGATTTAGAGTTTTTCTTTATCTCTTTATAATCCCGTGCGGTAACTTGAAAAGTACTGGATTTTGTTATGGTGTTTATGTTAGTAAGGTTCAATCTGTTGTTATATAGGGTCTTAAGGAAGTTTCCACTTCTCAACAGATTGTATCCTTGATCGATTAATATGGAAAGAAATCGAAGGGGTCAAATCTTGGTGAGGCCATTGTCGTCTTAAATATGCCAAAGGTTTCCCGCGATAAATTTCGATATTAGGGGGTACTTGGACATTGCGATTTTTCGTATTAAAATCTTGAACGCCAAATTGGCACTTAACCTAGTATATTCGAGTGTTCTCGTGAATACACGTGCACTAAAGTTATAATACACTAAACTTGCCATTATTCTTAGGATTACCCTGTCTTCCAAAGTTTTTCTAGGATATTTTAGTAGGAAATGTAGTCTGGTGCAGTCGAGGTTTTCTACTGTTTTGACTTGAGCATGTTCGCTCAATAATTCGTTTATATTATCTGTACTATGGCTTATTTTTGTGTTCCCATAAGGTTTCAATCATTGGGTCACTATTATATAATTGTGTATAACTGGGGGATCTTTTCATGTTCTTTTTTAAGACTATTATTTATTTTTGGTTGTAAGTTAATATTCTACATAGTTGAGTTTGCACATACCATATAAGTTGCTTCTATCGACGCCTCACTGGGCCAGTGGTTGATGGCTACTTGCGTGTCTGCAAATGTGTGATTTTAATTTTCGTTGATGACATATCTTTATTGAGTTTATGGGGATTTGTATTTTTTGTTAAATCCTTTATTGAAGTAAAAGGCATTTCAGATGGTTCGTGTCGGGTTACATAGTGATAGATCTGGAATTAGAAATTTTTGTTACTTTTTTTTGTTCCTTTTACTTTTATGGGCGTGTTTTTTCTTTTGTATACTTTGTTACGCCTCAGGAATAGATCGCTTCTTTGGGCTTTGTATTCTTCGGACTGGGGGTCAAATAAAAATTGTTTCAAACACCGGATCTCGAGTAAAGGATGGTGCACACCCTCGTATTCGACGCATTCTGGATTCCTTTCGATTTCATAGCAAATGATGGGGGCACGGCATTTTTCTAAGAGTAAAAGATCTGTTTGAGTTTTGCCTTTATCATAAAAATATTCAATGTTAAAATTTTTCTGAAGTCTACTTATAGTTAATTGGAAACAACCAAGTTGCTTCGTGCTTCTTTTTCTATACATTCTTTTCACTTCCCCTCTGGCTGGGCGATATTGGGGTGAATTGGCGCCAATCCATACCTGTAGGAGTGGGGGGTGTATCCCTTGAGGTTATAAGTAAGATCCCAACTTTCCGCATATATCTCTTTTCCTTCTTCTTCCACTACCAACATAGCCGCTACGTATATAACATTTTCCTTCGTATTTGTTATTGAAATAAATTCCGTATCGATGATCGCCTTTCGAAGAGGCTTCGGTTCTGTTGTCATGATCTGAAATGATTACTTGATGACTATACGATTATATTCTAGTAGTGGTTATGTTCAGTAGTAATAACTCATGGGCTAAGCAATTAATTACGGATTTTCGTAACTTACTTACTAAACCAGTCTCGTTAATTTTGTTGAAGATTATTGATTTTATGAATATTCCGCATTTGTTTGTAAGAGTTATTCTTCGTTAAGGGTGTTGCGGTCCAGAAAATCGACCCACAGAACAATAGTACCTTAGGTCGTTTACCTCGACCACAAATTCCCCACGACTGAAGGTGCTTTTGCCCAATTTCCATTTCCAGATTTACTTCAAGCAGTTATTTTTATTTAAGATAATTTTCCGAGTGGTCGAAGCGTTTAAGGGGGGGGGGTGGGTTCTCGTAGATTGCTTTCTGTAAAAGTATAATTTTTTGTCGTTAGAGTTGCTTGGTCGAACTATAATGATCAATGGGACGATAAACACCATTGGTCACCAACCTTCGACCACGAGCTCCCCATGACGAGAGCGCCCCAAACTTTCTTTGTTAAATTCAGTTCACCACAGCCTTTCTTCTTTTTTTTCAGTAAGGTTATTTTTCATAAGGAAACCACTTGATTGGTGATGAAGACAAATAGAACATCAAATCCAACCTGCCCTAACCACCAACCAGAAGCTACCCGGAATGATGGTGCTTTCTTAGCTTTTCATTTTTAAATTCACTTTTTATCACTAAGCAGTGGATACTTCTAATTTGGAGGATATGATACGGAAATTATTTTTCATAGGAAAGTTACCCGACTGGCGTCCTTGCCAAACAGGACAAAAACAACATTTTGCGCAGTGGCCAATCACAAGCTCCGACAAATTATGGTGTTTCCTTATATTTTCATTTTTAAACACTTTTACTATTAAGCCGTTGATAATTCTTACTTGGAGTTGACGATATGAAAATTTATCTTTACCCGTCTTTTCTGTTTTTTTTAATTATGGAAAATGTTACCTCCTTTGGATGGAAAAAATGAATTAAACATCCTTTGGATGTTTAATTTTTATGAAACATTAAAAAATAAACAAAAAACATCACTAAAATTGCTATTATTGCAAATATCAAAACACCTGTCTGAAACCTAGACATTCTTTACATTCTCTTTATTTCTTCAAAATTAAATAGGTTGCAGTTATCTGGAAACACTGCGTCAATCAATGTTACAATTGACGTAGGGTGCAAACTCCACTTCAGCTCTCACACTGTAGGTTCTGGCTCAAATGACAAGCCAAATCCATCTTTTTGGTCCCAAACAAGGTTTTTTTTGCACAGCTTTCCAACAAACAATATTGAAACTCTCGATCAAACCATCCTTCAGGTGATTGAGGTTCCTTTGGCTATTTCAGGGTAGGTTCAGGAGCTTCAGGAACCATTTTGATAACACAACACAGGGGAATTTATTGAATGGAGTTTACTATATAGTTTTTTTTTGACTGAATCTCAATTCTACTCTTAAAGAACATTTACCACAAGGCATAGCCATAACAACTAGAGTCGTTATTTCACAAGGTTACCTCTTAATGCCTGTTCATTAGGTCATAAAGGTCAGATTCCTTAGGGAGCGATTAGAGACACGGGGAGACTAATTTCTGAGAAATACTAACATGAAGAGATGTAAATAAGAAAGTAATGGTTTTATCGTTACTCACATGAATGATACAGGAATGCACACGGGAACGTATAATATAAGGATACTTCATAAAACTGGCATGAACACTATAAGTTTATTGGGCACTGGTAAATTACTAACCACTACAGTCTGCATTATTGCATCCTACTTGATAACACATAATAAGAATTGCAAAGTTCATAAGTTGAGTCTAACACAAAGTAAGGATATAATATCAAACTTAGCTCATCACTGCTCACTCGTTACTGCATCAAGACTAACTTCTTGGACCATAATTCTAACTAAGTATATCTTTTGAATTCTCCTTAGGTTACATGAGGCGTCTCTTGGGATATATTGCCTGTTTTCCTATTGGACTAGCTCATTCTCAGATACCGCCTACCCCTGAGTTGTTATTCGACTTAATTAATACTTTCTATTTAAATCGTTAACTTCAAATTCTGCGTAATTTATTACTATGGTAATAATAATATAATAATTTTTTTGTCCCCGCTCATACAAAAAAAAGGAAAGAGGAGTAAGGAAAAGGAGAAAAGAAAAACAAAAACCGTTCAACACCAAAGAATAAACTCAAACAACAACTTCTTCATTCGAACTCGTAGATAAGGTGTAGGGGTAGAAATTTGCACAGTTTCCATTGCCCCTTTTTGCCGTTTCTTTCGGAGGATGGCATAATTTCAGTCTGGTCAACCATATTTTGGTAACGCAGGATGAATGTGTTTCTTTCACGGAGCGGATATCTAAGTAAAAACCTTAGATACTTGCAATAGATTGACCGGAGTTTTAGTCTATCAGTTTGGGTGAGCCAATCCCACAATGGAGATACATAGAGCAGGTGAGGGAGAGCAACTGCTGCATTAAGCTTTGCAAGAATCTTCCTGTTCAGGCTAAACTTCAAAGAGACAAGTTTGCCGTAACTTAATCGAATACTTTTGGATATTTTATCTATAATCAATAAACGTGAACTTTTTATATCTTGACCGTACGTTATTTCCAGATTCTTCACAGAGTTTCCCGGAAAAATTTTCGTTCGTCCCACCTTTACATATGTATTTTCACTGCATAGTTGCTTTCTTGCCGAAGAAGTAAATTCCAGAAACTCAGTCTTAAGTGCGTTAACTCGTAAACCAATACTTTCATATCCAGAAATCAGGCGGTCAATATTCTCTTGCAGAGAAACAAGATTGCAACTTAGCATTAGCAGGTCATCCGCGTACGAAAGCAGGCTAACGTCGCAGAGATTGATGCTAAACCCTACGGCAATATTTTTTGTTATTCCAGATGTCAGGGTGTTAAACAGGATAAGGCTTAAAACAGATCCTTTTCGAAGACCTCAGAAGAGTCTGATCGGTCTACTCAGAAGACCCCCGGCCAGTTTAACTTTCAAAAAACTCCTCGAATACCAATACGACAGAAGTGCTACAACATGTGCAGTAACCCCACATTCAAGTAACTTTAGAAGTACCTGGGACTGCACAACCGAGTCAAAGGCAGCCGAAACATCTACACTGCACATGAAGAGGGAAGACCCCAGTCTATGGGCTTTATCGATAGCTTTCTTTAACAATGTATGCACAAATGCGCAGTTCAGATTTTTTTTTATATATAAATCATTGCATTATATTTAAAATATAATAGAAAAGAATCAACAATACAATTTGAACAAACTCCAATCCGCGTAGAGCGGCCAACCTAAAACTAGACAAGTGCCGCTTCAATCTCTGCCATCATCTGTCTCCCCAAGTGATACCCCAACTCCCGCCAGAGCCGAGAGAACGTTTCATGTCTCCGCTCCTCCTCCCTAGCCCATCTGACTGCTGCTCGTAGCACCGTTTTTTTTGTTTGTCTTCCATGACCTCTAATCAGCAGAACTAAACCAGCGGCTCCAAGGCCAAATGCAACGGCTTTTGTTAGAGTAAGCTCAGTTTCCATTTCAGGAATTTGTCCTATCTAATAATTTATCATCCTTATATCCTATATCTTGACAATCTGTCTTTTTGTTTCAAGACAGGCCCTTATTTATTGCAATTGGACATTTGCTACGGGCAATAAAAACGATACAAAGTTTCTTCAGATAATATTCATTGTTTCTTTATTGACTATTTTTGGCTAATAAAGTATTGTTTTTATCTACTTTTTCTTGACAACTTGTCTTTTTGTTTCAAAGTAGATCATTATTTATTGTAATTGAACATCTGTTCTGGACAATGAAACGATACAAATTTTCTTTAAATAAACTAAATTGTTGACCGCCCGTCACGCGAAATCAAGTCAAACTAATATTTATTGCATAAATTGTTGACAGCTTGTCTTTTTGCTTCAAGACTGATTTCTGTTTATTGCTAGTGAACATTCGTTTCGGACAGTAAAGAGACAAGTGCCGCTTCAATCTCTGCCATCATCTGTCTCCCCAAGTGATACCCCAACTCCCGCCAGAGCCTAGAGAACGTTTCATGTCTCCGCTCCTCCTCCCTAGCCCATCTGACTGCTGCTCGTAGCACCGTTTTTTTTGTTTGTCTTCCATGACCTCTAATCAGCAGAACTAAACCAGCGGCTCCAAGGCCAAATGCAACGGCTTTTGTTAGAGTAAGCTCAGTTTCCATTTCAGGAATTTGTCCTATCTAATAACTTATCATCCTTATATCCTATATCTTGACAATCTGTCTTTTTGTTTCAAGACAGGCCCTTATTTATTGCAATTGGACATTTGCTACGGGCAATAAAAACGATACAAAGTTTCTTCAGATAAAATTCATTGTTTCTTTATTGACTATTTTTGGCTAATAAAGTATTGTTTTTATCTACTTTTTCTTGACAACTTGTCTTTTTGTTTCAAAGTAGATCATTATTTATTGTAATTGAACATCTGTTCTGGACAATGAAACGATACAAATTTTCTTTAAATAAACTATATTGTTGACCGCCCGTCACACGAAATCAAGTCAAACCAATATTTATTGCATAAATTGTTGACAGCTTGTCTTTTTGCTTCAAGACAGATTTCTGTTTATTGCTAGTGAACATTCGTTCCGGACAATAAAGATGCTACACTGTTTCTTCAGATGATACATTGTTTTTTTAATGGCTATTCTTAAATTTCTACAGACCATGACCATATTTATGACTTCTGTGAGTTTCATAACTTTAAGCTAATAGTTTAACAGCAGGTTCTGTTTTACATACGTATTTTTAAATTGAAACGAAAAGTAGTTTGCGATTTTTTATTTTCGATCACGTTACATATTACCCTTCCCATTGTTTAATGATGTCCCCATTATCGTTCCCACTACGTGTTCTTTTAATTTTTTATTTCGATTATGTTTTGTTGTTACAGATTTTATTGATTCAAGAAATCCATCTTATGTCTGTTATAAACTTTACACATTCCTGAATACTTCATGATACTTATTTTTTCGATACATTACTTAAAGTCCCTTCACCAAATAGAGTTTTCTACTGATTAAAATGCTATTGATTATATTATATAATTTCTAAATATTCTTTTCCTCCACCTAATGCTAAAAAATACCTTCACCTGATACGCTAATACTTCTATATGATTTAAAATATGCTCTCCTTCTTTTTAATACTAAAATTATGCCGTCTACTGATATGATAATATTTCTACATGATTAAAAATATGCGCTCTCTCTTTTTAATACTAGCATTATACCTCCACCTATCACTGTACTAATTTGATATGGCATTGAATTCTAATCATAGCTTTTATATCCAAGCTGCAACATATATATAGGTGAATTAATACAAATGATAAAGGGTGAATTAAAATACATGACAAAATGGTTTAACACGATCCATGGTAAGTAACACTAAAAATTCACTTATTTCATTTCTCTACGAAATAGTTAAAAGTTTATTGGAGTTCTTCATTGATACATGTAAATTAATTCACATCTATTTCACCACTCTACGTGTCTATCATACTCACATCTGCTATCATCTTGTCTGGACTTTCAGTTGATTTGTGTCTGAAAGGTTAATTGTTTATGGGTTTATCTTCTTAGTTTTCCTTTTTGGCACTTTATATTTGGAAGAAGAATTTCAAGACATTTACAGAATGCATTTCCCGTATAAAATTGTCCGTGTGTAGCTCTTCTTATCATATACGATGGGCTGGTTTTAACTTTTTGTAAAGCATAACACTTTTCTTTGCAGGTGAATCAAAACTTAATTTCATAGTCTGTTTCAACATTGTGTCCTTGATTTGTTTTTAGGATACATAGTTGTCGAGGGATTAATCCCTGGGATTATTATATTAATAGTTGAGTTGGGTTACCTTTTGGGCACTGTATCATTGGGAGTTTCTTAATACACTTACAGTTTGTGTTTCCCATATCAAACTGTTCGTGCGTGGTTTTTCTTATTTTGGACGATTGGCTGGTTTCTAATTGATCATAAGGGAATTAGCACTTATATGTACAGATGGGTCGAAACTTAATCTTGGGGTCTGTTTCAACATATTGTCTTTGATCCATGATTAAGGTACGTAATAGTCGAGGGTCGAGGAGTATATAGTCGAGGGTCGTAATAGTCGAGGAGTATAAAGGTTATATGGATTTTTAATGTAAATAGTTATATGGATGGAAATGCCCCATTAGATCGATTATGTGTCTGCTTGGAATGGTAGCCCGCTTGTGCGGTGGGAGTGTTGCCCCATTGTATGGTAAGGGGGACTGTCCTCCTGTATGGTATGGGTACTGCCCTCCTGTATGGTATGTATGTGTGCATGTATGTATGTGGGTGTGTATGCATGTGTTTGTATATGTTTAATATGATGTTTCAAGTGTAACCTGTTATATGAATGAGAAATTTTGTTATATTTTTTATTCTTTTAATTATTTTTTATGGGGATGAGACACTTCTATTAAGCTTGTATGGTGGGAGTACTGCCTCTGTTGTAAGGTGGGAGCACTGCCCTGTTGTATGGTAGGGGGGACTGGCCTCCTGTATGGTATGGGTACTGCCCTCCTGTATGGTATGGGTACTGCCCTCCTGTATAGATTGATACTATAAGGTGGGACTGCCCTTTCCCTTAGATTGACACAGTAATGTCCTACATGCCCTCTTCCTTAGATTGACACAGTAATGTCCTTCCTGCCCTCTTGCTTAGATTGACCCTATACTTCTTACATAAATTTCAAATATGAATCAATGGTTCAAAAATTACACCTGCAATATTTTTTTAGTATATTAGTTGAAAATTCATCATATCCTAATAAATTACTATTTTTTTGCATTCTTAATGACCTTTTGAAATTCTTAAAAAGTAACCGTTGCCGGTAACTCTTTTTTTTTACTCCCTTTACTCTTTTACAAATGGTAGGAGTGGTAAAAGAGTGGTTTTTTTTTTACAAGTGGTAACCCTTGAGTGTATCAGGAATGAGACGATCAGTCCATTCATTCTCTAATACACCTTGAGATTCAAAAAGTACACCTGCTATATTTTTTAGCATATTATTTCTTAGCTTTTAATTCTTTCATCAAAAGCTATTAGGTCTACACCTGACAGTACTTTTGAACCAAAGTTTTTATCGTTTTTATAGAAATCAAGGGTTATTTTCTTTAATTCTTGAAAATCATGTTCATACAGATAATAGGTTGCTTGACCGGATGATGATTCGACGTGGTTTTGATTAATGTAATTTTTAGACAGGGTGAGAACTAAATTGTTTGTTTTTACAAAATTGTATCCCTGATCTATAAGTATTGATAGGAACGTTAGTGGCCATATAATTGTGAAACCTTGTTTATTGTATGTGCGCCACAGGTTTTCACTAATTAGTGTTTCTATTAGGGGGTAAGCATTTCTTGGGGATCTTTTAATCAAAACTTCAAAAGTTAGAGAGTTGAATTTTCGTTTATATTTGAAATTTTCCCGAATTACTCTTTGGGAGAAGGAACAAAACAGCAGTTTGATCATGATGTCAATTATCAAATCCTTTTTGATAATTAAGGAGGTTTTTAGTAGCGAGTCTAGCGCTGTATGGCTCAAATCACTCACTGCTTCACTTATGGCATAGTCAAAGATCAATTCGTTTAATTTGTGATTTGCTGTTAATAAATTTGGTAAACTGTAGGTTTTATTATATAGTTTTCTCTATTTAATAGATTTCCCAGTATTTTTATTGTCTGGCGATGGTTGGGATAATTTAAGTTAGGTTAACTCCATGCTTTTCTTAGTAACAATATATTTTAAAGGATATTTGCTTAATAAGCTGGTTAGGGAGTTTTGAACTTATTTACCTTTTCGTTATTCGTCACATGTGTTCATGATTATCTGGAAATGATACATTATACACATATTCTTGGTCTTAATGGTCAAATTGTTTATAACGTTCATGTGGGAATAAATATTGTTGTGGGGTCTATAACTGTCATGATTGGTCCCTCAGTCATTAGAATGGTTGGGGTTTGAGTCCTAAAACGTATTTGGGAAATTAATTTGCTTGTCTGACAGACTGATTTATTATTCATAGTTGTATATATGTCATGGCTTAGATAAATCATATTGATTAGTGATTTGAAGGAATACAATGGCTTAATGATTTCTTGTTACCTAGTAAGTGGAACTCAAGGTTTGATAGGGTAAAATTTGATTTTTGGATATGGTTTCTTACTATCCTTCGGCACCATTGTCGGAATGAACTATCCCTTTTATCTAATGTTCCGGTAATGTCGAAGTTTAATTGTACATCTGCATAGAGACGTTTTCCACAATACCTTTTTTCATAAACTATTATATCTGACTCTGAATATATTTTTCTTCCAAAGTGTATATCATTCCTGAACAAGTTCAACGTGATATTTTTTATGTCCTCGTATGTGTTTGTATCCACCATAAAAATTTCAGTATTTATTTTGCTAGCTATTTGATAATTGCTTTGAAGCAGTTGGTAGTGTCTCGAGAACTTGCTACAAAAAACTTGGTTATTGTTAAGAAAAATTTCGAAAAGGTTTTTCTGTTCCGGTAAGTTATGGCCTTGATCTACTAAGATCGATAGAAAATTCAGTGGCCAAAATATTTTTTCCGTGTTTGTATTCATGGAGTAGTCTAATAACTTTATAGTTTCTGACGTTATTATTGGGTATTTAGTTTTTGGGATATTTTGTACCAGTACTCTGAAGACAAAGATTGCACCTTTTTTTCCTTTTTGGTTAAAACTTTTTTCTGTTATAGTCGAAATAATATTCTTTAATAACTCATCTTTAAGGAGGGTTGTAGGTGGTTGTAGGAGGTTTTCAATTGACGTAGTAAAAAAATAACAAAAATGTCTTGGATGATTCATTGAATCACTTTTATTCCTAAAATTTACATCCAGTATACTAGTAGAACGCTGTAACTAACATAGTAACACATAGTACACAACTTAAGACTGGGGAATTGAATAGGGTTAAAGTGATGAGACTGCGTTTTATTTTGAGAAATAAAAATTTTTTGGGTGGAAATGCGTCATATAATTTGTATTAATAGTCTGGGGCTGCGCTTAATTTTGATTTATTTGATTTAATTCTTTTAAATATTATTTCCTTTCTTTTTGCACTATATTTTGTGCTTTTAGGATTGTATAAATATTGTTTGTAATATCTTATTTCTAGGAGTGGGTCATGTTGACCTTGATATTTTACACAGTCTTGGTTTCCCTCAATCTTAAAACATTTTTTGCTTTCTACATTTGTCTAGTAGGGCCGAATCTGTCTGACAGTAGGGACGAATCTGTAGTAGGGCCGAATCTGAGGCCTTTTGCAAACCAGTACCGGGATTTTATATTGCTTTTGTAGTTTTCTTATCTCATGCTGAATGTATTGAAGGTACTTGCCCTTTCTTCCGTTGTATTGTATACCCAATTTTCCTCTTTAGGGACGGTAAGTAGGTTTATTGGCCAATCGTAGCCAATAACGATACGATTCCTCGCTATATTTTCTTAGGTCATTTTTAACGTCCCATTTTTTCGCAAAAACCTCTTTTCCTGATTTGTTTACTATCAGGATTGCTGCTAAATAAATCATATTATCTTTGGCGAATCTGATGGTTATAAATTCCGTGTCAATAATTGCTTAGGCCATTTTTCTGAAATGAAAGGTAGTTTCTATTGGCTATTGTCTCGTTATTTACTTCAAAATTAGTCACATATATGGTAACCCTTGGTCGAGGTCAAACTACTTGTTCGCCAGTACTTCCTCGTACTCGGGTATTTATTCGCTCAACATAATTCGATACTCTAAAGCTCCATATCAACTAAAATTGAATATTTACTTTTAAATAGAAAGTAAGCAACTTCAGGTTTAGGTTGGACTACTTTTTCACCAGTGCCACCTTGCACTTGGTTACTTTTCGCTCGAACCTACTTCGATTCTCTAAGTTAGGACTTCTAAGTCCCATACTGATTTAAAATTATTTAGTTTTCCATGAAACTACCTTTTTCTCTTCTTTATTAGTATTAGTTGTGACCTTCACTTGAGTTGGCCCAACAGTCTATGCGTGACAAGGGGTGCCTCATTGCCCAATTATCAAGGTTACAGAGTTGGTTTGTTTATAGGAAGTGATACAAAGTACAAAAAGGAAAAAAAAAATAACAAAATGACAAAGTTTTCCTACGCAGTTGTTAGGAATATAAATACATATTAGTTCAACCAAATATGTATAGTTGTTTTATATTATTGTACAACTGTTTTAGGAACTTTTAGTTATCAACAAGCATTGATAACACAGAGGTTGACCAATATTGGAATGTACGACTTGTTCCTTCATTATTTTTACTTGTCCGAAGTTTGTAACTAGTCCAATTATGACAACCCAGCTATTATATCTAATTAACTAATTAATTAGATATAAACATATTAACAAAAACTTTTTTCAGAAAAACTTATTAACAAAAAACAAAAAAAACTAAACCTCTTCATTACACTTACAGAAGCCTTTTTTTTATAATATTAAAAAAAATGTAATTTGAGTCATGATGGAGATTTATAAAATGTATAGAGAATTTTATATGGTAATTTATTATTATACTTGATGACCGCATATTTTTTTTAACTTTAACTTTACTGACTATTAGAGAAATATAAGCCACGAGTTGAGATTATCTTAGTCCTTCCTGTGTATTTATGGTTACCTTTTGTGCGCGTGGTTGCGTTTGTAAGTGTATGTTTCTACCAATTTTCTAGAATTGGACTTAGATTTTCTTTTAAGTGTTCAAATTCTTTGACTGTTCGGACTTTTCCTTTAACTTTCCCTACTACGTCTTTGATCATTTGCTGAATCATTGTCTTTGATATTTGCTTGAAATATGACTTTGGTTCCCTTTTCTGGACAATTCGGATAGTTTATTAGATATTTTAATAAGTTTCTTGGAAGGGGCAATTTTCTTACCTGTGTCGCATCTGATGTACTTTTGTTGCATCGGATTTTGTGTGTTCCAATTTTTTCTCAACATAGACCCAATAAGGTAGTTCCTTCATATCCGATAGAGAGGGGTCTAAATATTAGTTTGAGGGTTACCACATCTTTTTCGTCGGTTGGATTTGGGTCCCTCTTTTCCTCAAATGTCAATGCATATTTTTTTTTATTTAAAAAGGGAAGTTACTTCTGGATTGAAACAAGTTGAAGTCCATGGACTTAAGGATATTATAGTCATGGAGTCTTATTTATTTATTTATTTATTAATCCACATAACGGTAAGCCAAAAAGCTTGTCGTACTAATACAATATATAACAAAATGAAAGGCAACACAAAGGTCTAAACTGAAAAGGCACTTGCGTAAAACTGGCTATCAACCAACATATTCTTAAACGATTCAACTGATCCGGCTTCAACAACTTCTGGCGGTAAATTATTCCAAGAGTCTTTGACCCTGTTAACAAATGAATTGTGTCCGATTTTCCTGTGGGTTCTTGGTGGGTAAATTTTATAAGGATGCTGTTGTGTCAAGTGGTAGTGGCTAAATTCGAGAAATTTTCCTACCTCAATATCGTCCACGCCTTTGATTATTTTGAATGTGTTTATGAGGTCGGTACGGCGACGTCGGAAATGCAGTGAAGGAAGTTGGAGCCTAGTTAGTCTTTGTGCGTAAGGAAGGTGTTTCAAATAAGGGATCATTTTTGTCGCCCGCCTCTGAATTTTTTCAACTCGGTGCTCGTCTGTTACATTCAGAGGAAACCAAACAGAAGTATTATATTCAACAACTGGCCGAACAAATTATTTATAAAGTAACATAAAATTCTTAAGATTAAACTTCCTGAAATTCCGTTTTAAAGTGAGGAGTTGGTAATTTGCATTTCTTACTACAGTCGAAACATGTCTATCAAATTTTAAATGTGTATCAAAGTGAACACCGAGGTCGCGTACAAATTCTTCTGACGGTATCTGTGAGCCAGATAGGGAGTATGCACGGCTGGGCTGATTTTTATTCCCGTAATGAAGCACTGCACATTTTGATGCATTTACAAACATCGAATTAGACTCGCACCATCGTGTTATTGAATCAAGATCTTCTTGAAACATAGGCTCATCATCGGTAGTTAGTACTGGTCGGTAAATTTTAGCATCATCAGCAAACAACTTCACTGACGAATGACGAACACAAGATGGTAAATCATTGATGAAAATACAGAAAAGTATAGGGCCCAAGCAAATACCCTGGGGTACCCCACTCAGGACATCAATTGATTGTGATGCTGCTTCACCGACAACTACCTGTTGAGACCTACCACGCAAATAATCAGCAATCCAATCAACAGTTCTTACACCAATATTACAGAGTCGACATTTTTCAACTAGTTGTGACATTGAAACATTGTCAAAAGCTTTGGCGAAGTCAATGTAAATGCAATCAAACGGTATACCAAGATCAGCATAATGCTGAAAATCAACAATAACTTCCAGAAGTTGAGTGTTGCAAGACCTTCTCTTACGAAAACCATGCTGAGCAGGATTCCAAAGATTATTTTCATCAAAATAAGTTTGGATTCTTGCAACAATCAGCTTTTCCATAACCCGGCAAAATATAGATGTGATGGAGATCAGACGGTAATTTTTTAAATCTGATTTGACACTAGCTTCGTGTAGGGGTTTAACCATCGCTTTCTTCCAACCTGAGGGACAGGTACCTGTTGCCAAGGACTGATTGTACAGGAACATAAGCAGTTGTGCAATTACATCAGCAATCTGCGTTATCTTAATGGTAGGAAATCCATCTATATCTGGGGACTTAGATGTATCAAGCTCTTTAAGTATTTGATGAACCTCAGCAACACTAAATTCTATATCACTACATGATAAAGTCCCACTTTGTATTCCCTGAACTAAATCTTGGTCATGATGTGTCTGGTTAGGTGTAGCAAAAACTGATGTAAAAGTTTCATTAAATATACATGCTTTATCAAAATCATCATCAAGTTTTTGTTGTGTCACCGGATGCGTGAATGTGCAGTTAATCGGTGAAAAGTTCGGCTTGTTTCGATTTACATATTTCCAAAACTGCTTTGGGCAAGTTTTGCTCGACTGAATAATGTGTGGTTCCACTACTTCCCTATTCGCTCTTAACAACTTTGTGGCCCTGTTCCTAGCACGTTTATACAATGACCACGTGTCATCATCCTGATTCATAGAACTTGGTTTTTGCGAAATCTTTTTTTTCAATTTTTAGTTTAGTGTAAGATCTCCAAAGATGATTTTTTTCCTGGATTGACTTGAGTATATGTCTAGGTAGTTTTGGTCTCTTCCTTCGGCCAGAATATTTTTTAATCAAAGGAACAAATATATCCCTACATTCTATCAATGCATGTTTAAAAAATTCAAATGCAACGTCAGGCGCCACTTTTCCTTTCTGCAGCTCATCCGTGATATTCAAAGACACAAGGAATTCCCTCATTGACTGATAATCAGCCCTAGCATAACCATACCTACGAGAATCAGTATTTTCTCGCTGGACAAACGTATTCATAGTAATTTGAATTACAGAATGGTCACTTTTTCCTAGTGGAGAAAACATTTCCAAGCCTAAAATATCATAAACATATTTCGTAATTACTAAATCCAATATTGAGGGAATAGAATCGCCTCTTGCCCGCGTGGCGCTATTTAAATGTTGGTGCAAAAACCAATCATCAAGTCTATCTAAAAGAGTCTTTTCATACGACTCACCTGGCTGACTTGTGCTCAGCGTCTGCCAATCAATATTAGGGAGGTTGAAATCACCCACCACAAGGAATTTGTGACTATTTTTCACAAGATAAGTCAAACAATTCAAAATATTGGCATCATTTACACAACTAGATGGACCAAGTCTTGGGCTCCTGTAAAAAGCAGCAAGACGCAGATAATTATTCAGCGAAGGTAACTTAATATCAACTACAAGGCACTCAGAAACCAAATCAAAAATGGGGTTAACAATCTCACTGAACTTAACGGATGTATGAATATAAATGCATATCCCTCGTTTTGCTTGTTTATTAAACACTAAACTATAATCAGTTAGATGCTGAAAGTAAGCTAATGGGTCATTACAATGTTTTGGCAAAACTTCAGTTACAACAACCATATGTGGCACACGGACCTGCGTTAACTCACTAAATTCTTCCCATTTAGTAGACAAACAGTTAGAATTAGTATAAATCACTTGCAGATTTTCACTCGGACATCTCAAATCCGGCTTGGCGACGAAAAGGCTCCTCGTGAACTAATTCCGGTCCGTTTTTGCGTGTCTTGATCTTCCAACCGCTCTCTCCGGCTGCAATTTTCTCATTCAGCTCTTTTTTTAGAACATCATACTTCTTCTTATCGATTAACTCGGCTTCACTTTTATCATGAGAAACTCGAAAATTTGGTATTTTAGTTTTAAGAGCATCTTGTTTACTCACTAAGAAGAAGGCGGCCAAATCGCGATCGAGCGGGGATTTGAATATCATTTTTATCGGCCTACTTCTATTAACTTGTTTACGACCCAATCTCACAGAAAAGGAACATTTCACAGGGCAATCGCGCAAGAGTTCTTCGTTGATAAACTTTAAGTCCACCGGATTCTGCAACTTTTGGTTCACTGCAGCGTCTTCTTTTGGGCCAAATAAAATTAGATTCTTCTGTTTTTGTGCAATGTATCCAAGCTCACGCTGAACCTGGATAGTATCCTGCACTGGAACTCGGCTCTGCAGGTCTATGTCAATTTTACCGGAAATTTCATCGAACAGGCTTTGTTTAGCCTTAGAAACTTCGACTGACACTACGGTGGTAACCTGTTGTATTAAATCAGCTTGGGAACATTTAGAAGCTATTTCCTGCTCTACTAGGGAAATTCGTTCAGCCAGAGGTTTCAACAGTGACTGGAATTTTATCTCAAGTTCGTTCTGTAGATCTGCTTTGAACGTGGCAAGGGAATCAATCACTATTTCACGAATGATTTCAGGTGTGATAGGCTTATCACTATGTTTACAGCTATGGCTGTGCCACGTGGATCCCAAACGGCGACTCATTCTAGTAAATAGTTCATATTTGGGATCAGACATGTCGAGAAATGTAGCACTTAACCAGAATAGTTTCGTATAAATCTTCAAAAGTAACCACAAAGTCCCAGGATACCTCTCAATTGTTTTATAGTTTGGGGGGCTTGAGATTCTCTACACATTTAATTTTTTTATGATCTGGGGCTATTTGACCCTTCGTCATCACTACTCCCAAAAATTTTATTTTATAACAAACTTACTTTTTCTGGCCTCCATTTTAAATTTTCCTTTCTGAATTTTTCGAATACTTTGGATAGGGTAATCAAATGGTCTTCAGGGTTTTTATCCATGCAAATTATGTCATCTACGAAATTGATTATGTTATTTAGTCCCCTTAGTAAATGAAGCAAGGGTCTGCATAATGCACTTGAACTTGTTTTGAGTCCAAAGGGCACTCTTAAGTATTCATAAGAACCACATTCTGTTGTAGAGAATGCTGTTTTTTATGCGTGGCCTTCTGCTATTTTTACTTGGTAGTATCCATGAGTTAAGTCAAGGGAAGTAAATATTTTTTTTGTTTGAAATCGAGTAAGATTTCATCTATTCTGGGAAGTGGGAATTTATCGCTAACTACTTGTTTATTTAAGGCTCTGTAATCTACCACTATTCTAGGGTCATTATTCTTTTTGGGTACAAGAGTTACAGGAGCAGAATAAGGACTAATGCTTGGTTTTATTATTTCATTTCCTTCAAGTTCCTTGATTTTATTTATAAACCACTCCTTATGTTTGTATGGAATACTGTAGGGTTGTTTTGCAACCGGTAATCCTGTAGTTTGTATGACGTGTTCATAGAATGGATTTAGACCTATGTCTTCGGATGTTGAAAACACGTCTTTTAATTCCCAAAGTAATTCGCATAACTTTTGCTTTAGCGCGACATTGGTAATATGATTTAAATTAAATTTTTCCAAAAATTGAGTTTTGGATTGGGGGTATCTGTTTTTTTGTGTATCTATATTATTCATTAGGTTTACCCCTGATTTCTTCCAATTATTTTTGTCTACTTCTGACACAACTTGTATCTCTACCAGACATGTTCCCTTTTTTAAGAGCTTCACGAACAGAAAATGGAGCATCATCGCTGACGTAAATATTGTAAGAAAAATATATATATATTTAAGTATAGACACATAGTATTAACATATAGAACAATTAAAAGGCAGACAACCAGTCGGTGAAACCTTAGTATTTACACCTATGCTCATCTCCTCAATACATACGCAGTCTTGGCACAAACTCGCTTTCCGTATGAACTCATCAACCTTTAAAGAAAGAAAAGATGATATAGAACGAACAAAAACATGATAAGACAAGTACAGGTAATTATAATTTTTAAGATGGTGAAATATTAGCTGAAATAAAATTAAATTAGTTCAGTGAGCTGTTAAAGACAGAACGGGCTACAAGGAGGGTTAAAATATGACAAATAGAAAAAATTGATATTTAATTTAGCTGTCAAACAGTGTCCTTTGTTTGACCTATGAACTTTGGATTCTAATGTTAACAGGTAATTTATTCAAAATACGCTTTCATCAGGTTTTTTACCTAGCATTTCTGTGCCAACTAGAGATACAAAAACCACTGCAACGCTGTTGAACAATATATTTCTGTGCCCATTCACTGAGAGCAGTAAAATCGTCTGCGATATTGTCTGATATGTCTGACCACTTCCCGGTTAGTGCTCTTTTTATGTTGTCTAAAATTCTCCTGATCGGCAAAAGCCTTCAGGAAAGAACAAAGATTCACAGATCGAAGTGATTAATTTTCAATTTTTACGTTAGCTCATTGATGATCCTGATTGGTCTTCTGTATTAGATCAGATAATGTAAATGAAGCAAATGTCGCTACCAAACAAAACCCTATAACAAACATGAAAAATGTCGCTACCAAACAAACTTGGCCAATTCTTCTTGAGTTAGGCATAAGAATTATTTACAGAAATTTGACCTATGGATTTCTAATGGCATTTTTTGTCAATTAGGGTTAAAAAATAAAAAGAATAAAAAATATTTATCAGTTAAAACAGAAAAATCGTTTCAAGATCTTGTTCATTTAGAAATAAATTGAATTTTATTATAAGGTTTTCTAAATTTAAATATTATAAAGATAAGTTCTACCAACATATATCTGACATGAGAAAGACATGGAACCTTATTAATGAAAAGATTCGACCAAACCAATATTCAAGTATTAGTGTGGATTGTCTTGAGGTTAACGGGGAAAATATTTCAGACCGTAAAATAATTACGAATACTTTTGGCGATTTTTTTAGTACTGCAGGATCTAAGCTGGCATCAAGTGTAAAGTCAATTCCAGAGTTCCTGATCTTGATGAATTGTCCCTCCTGGGAAATTTTTTTCGTTCTACAAAGAAAACTATTGTGAAACTTAAAACTAGTTCTACTACAGATGATTTTCTCGAATTGTCGTAACAAGTAGCATCTAATATTTCTTCTTTCCTTGCACATATTTTTAATTTATCTTTAATTTGTGAATTTTTTTCTGATTTGTTTAAAAAGGCAAATGCTTTTGATTTATATAAGAGTGGGAGTCCCACTAACCCCTCCAATTATAGAGGTATATCCCTCATTTTCGTCTGTACCCTACTTCTTGGAAAAATTGCACATAGACAACTTAATAATTTCCTTTTGAATAATAAAGTCTTGCATGGATCTCAATTTGGATTTATTAAATGCAAGTCAACTGAGATGGCAGTACAAGATTTTTTATTTGAAATAAATAATGCTTTTGACCGTGGTCAGATTGCCTTGGTGATTTTTCTTTATGTTGACATTTTCAGCAGTAGTAGTAGTAGTAGTAGTAGTAGAATTAGTAGCATGAGTAGCAGTAGCAGTAAGCACAGAGTGCCATTTGTCTAGTTCATCATCCCGCTTGACACTTCCTGAAAGTTTTAACTCAATGCTTTCTATGTAAAAAAAAAGAAAAGGATAATTAGGCCAACATTTTTTTATTTATCGAAGGATTGTTATTTATGCCAACGTTTGGGAGTGGGAGAGGTTTTTTAGAGTCCTTATTAACAAGAAACACCAGTTTTAGTGCAGAACAGCGACTGATTTTATTAGCTCTGAGTTCTTAATGATGTTGTTTTCCATTGTCTGCCATTTCTATTGTTTTATTTTCCAATACGTTTAACTTCTTAGAGGCAAACTTGTTCGGTTAAATAAACAGGTGAAACTGAAATTCTTGCTTTACTGTATTAATAATTGAAAAAAAAACAACCTTGCTATTTTCCTAGCTATTTCATGTTAAACTAACGTTTTTCTATTGCAAGAAAACACCATGAGCCTTTAGTTTTTCTCAAAATTAAAAAATACAACAGTCTTCTTCACCTTATCTTATCTTTATAACCTAAATCTGGGAACATTTAAGCTTCCCATTTAATAGAAAAAAGGTAATGCAATGAAGTTTGAGAATTAAGCTCTTAAAGGCAAATTTCTAATTTGATTTTATATTCCTCAAATTTTGTCAGATAGTACTGAAGAAGGGAGGACAGTTGTAGTTTACAAGAGTATTTTTCCCATTTAAACCATCTTCTCTTCCAAACTCTGCTAAGGTTCTTGTAACAAAATCTAAAACAATAATTTATAATCAGAGATAAAAAAAATGGAGTTTAATTCTTCTTCGTTGAAAGCAAAAAAAAGTTCGTTGAGGCAAATATCTTTGAAGCCATTACCGTTACAAGGGACTTGGAATCGATGTTTCAATGGCTAGCGGATAAAAAACAAGGTAAATTGTATTCCTAAAAATCAAGGGTTAAAGATCAGATCAGAGACAATGCTATAGCGTTGCCCATAGTAAAAGTCATAAGGCTCCAGTGTTTTATTATTTATTTATTTTTTCCCCATAGGTACTTCATATGGAAAGGGTGGTCGTATAAACTACGGAGGGGGCTCATTCCGTTGGAAATTGGAATTCTTGTGCCCTTTTTAAGAGTCAAACGTAATCG
This sequence comes from Artemia sp. Qi Xiang Cuo, assembly GCF_049724085.1. Lineage (NCBI taxonomy): Eukaryota > Metazoa > Arthropoda > Branchiopoda > Anostraca > Artemiidae > Artemia > Artemia sp. Qi Xiang Cuo. The sequence goes on from NC_142809.1 coordinate 62,951,107, forward strand.
GAGGGCATCTAGTCCCCTCCCCCACCCCATTCCCCTAAATGTACCCGTTAAAAATTTTTAGATTCCTATTTTGTTAAAATAGTTCAAACTTCAGATAACAAAAACTCTGAGGTCGATACAAATCCCCAAAGCCCCGGTGCAAGTGTTTTAAGTTATGTATCAGAGGCTTATAAGGCTTTATGTAAGGGGTGGTTGTATAAACTTCATAGGTGGCTCATATCATTGAAAATTGAAAGTTCTATTTACATTTTGGTGAGGCAAAAGGGATCGGAGGGCGTATGTCCACCTCCACAAACTCCTTTATTCCCAAATGCATCCATTGATAATTTTGAAATAGCCATTTTTTTTAAACAGTGCAACGATCAGATAATAAAAACTTCGGGGTCAGCATACCCCCCCTCCCGGAGCCCGGGGAAGGGTTGCAACTTATGCCCCAGGGGCATATAAGGTTCTTATGGAACTAGTGGTCGTATAAACTTTGGAGGCGACTCAAATTATTAGAAATTGAAAGTTATAATTCCTTTTTTAAGAGTCAAATGATCCGACAGTAACTATCCCTCTCCCCCTTCCCAAAACTCTTCTCCAAATGCGTCCAGTTCAATTTTTTTATATAGCCATTTTGTTCAAAATAGACCAAAGATCATATAACACAAACTTCAGAGATAATACAGCCCCCCATAACCCGGGGCCAAGTTTTATAAATTGTATCTCGGGGCATATAAGGTTTTTATTGAAGGGATGGTCGCATAAACTTTCGACGAGGCTCGTTCGATTGTAAATTAGAATCATAAACCTAAATATTGATAACATTAAATAAAAGAACCAATTTGTTTTCTGAATATGTATTTGTTTCAAGTTCAAAGTAAACATCCCTAGTTATTTGTGCACAAGAAAGTTCGTATAATTATAGAAAAAGAAAGAAAACAACTTAAAAAGGGGGTAATCCTGATGAAAATGCGCGGTCGAATTGAGCAAGCCTGAGTACCGTTGAGCCGATATCTGAAGTCTCTATAAGGAGAAATTTTTAATATGGTATTTTCCTCAAGAACGGATGTAAGTTTTTCGCGTTTCATTATTATTTTTTTTTTACCAAGAGTGTGTATTCACTTAGTTAATTAGATTAAATTAATATTCAATACACTCAGTAATGTTCAACACTTACAGCCTCTCTCAATAATGACTTAGCACTAGAAATGCTTATTTGATTTTCTTAAATCATAGTTCTGTGGTGTTAAGCAAAATGGTCGTAAGTCCACTTTTTATGATTTTACAGGAGAGCAAAATGAAAATAAAACGCACAATGAAAAAGTCTTTGTCACAAATCAGTATTTAAGAAAATCGAAACTCTAAAGATTGATTCCTAGTGAACTTTTTGATCGGAATTCGCTGGAAATGTCCAAATTGCTGAATTGTTTGTTACTAGGAAAATAAGAGACACACTCTTTGTTACGCCCTTTTGGAACAATTTATAGCTCGGTTAGAATTAAAGATAAGCCCATTTTGAGTAGGCCAATCGATAGATCTCTTCGAGCCCTTATAAAACATATGCTTAGTTCATTTTCGTAAAAAAGTGGACTTACGCCCATTTTGCTTAACGCCACAGAGTTTCAATGCTATACTTTAAATCAACTACTTTGAAAACGCTTTACTTTTTATAATTACAGATAAGTGTTTATCTGTTACAGATACTTTTATTATGAATATGTGTTTGATTCAGCCAATAGAAGAACTTTAGCGAAGGTCTTATCCATGTATGGGGTGCCATATAGAGAACCAGATAGTTGTACACCATCTAATAGGGTGTTGGCCAATTGATTCTTATACGCGGAAGTGAGTACATAAGGCCTTAAAAACGCGTCTTATTCCCATATTTGCAAGCTGTTAAGAGAGGGGTTTCAGATACATTGAACGAATATCCAGATAATTATGGATTTAACCACTGACCTCCCTTATTGGGGAGAATATATGTATGGATGAATATAGGAGAAAGCGTGCAGTATGGGTGCTGAGAGATGAGAGCTTCCCTTTTGTTTTGGGGTTTCTTTTCAAAAATTGTACCTCATTCCTAAAATTATATTTACTAATTGAGTTTTTTCTTAAATATTTTAGTTCAGACTTTTATGTAAACAGTGGGTTTCAAGAGCGGTAGCCTTCTTCATTCTTACGGTTACCCTGGAATACTATTAAAAAGAGACAAGGATTAAATAAAAAAATGAATGATTTCAACTAGATTTTGAGCATGATTTCGTTGCAACACGTTGTAACGAAGTGTTCAGCTTAGGTTGGTATAAGCAGGGCACCACCAGCAGGCTGCTGACCACCACACCCGTCTCCCCCTTCCCCTGCTACCAAATCCGCTTGCAGCTAACCTTTCCACTCTACAAAGAAACTTTTTATAAGTTCCAACATTTTTAACATATTTTAAATACCGAATGTATAAAAAAAGCAAAAGGTTCCAGCATTATAGGAGTAAGATGTTTGAATATGTATTAAGTGGTTACCCAACCGAAAATATGAAGAGGTTTCCACAAAAATTCTTAAAACGCATACAGATTATTCTAAAGTTCAATGTGTGGAACTTCCACCCCTTTCCCCTCCCTATTTACTTGTCAAATACTTGTGTCTCTTAGCTTAAAGAATGAAGATTGTTACGCTAAACTGTTTGAAAAACATTTGGATTGCTCTAAGAACAAACGAGGTTAGATACAGTAAATTGCCAAATTTTCTGTTGTAACGTTTTAGGAACTAATTAGTAAACAGTACCCTTAAAGAATTAGTTGGGGCTATTAAGCTCCGATATATGTTTCATAAAATGGTGGTATAAGATAAGATAAGATATTTATTTCAAAAAATTACTATCACAAGCCCCGAAGGGCCGAATTCGCATTTCGGGGTCATATAATAATAAAAGACATAGAAATAGCACAACAACTAAAAAACTGGCTAAATAATGCCAAAAACAACAATATCAGAAAGGCAAAGCCATTCATTAGTCTAAAAAACAAAAAGTGTCAAATGTAAGTAAGTTAAAAAGGCACAAATTAAAACAAAACCCCCCAAAAAAATTGAGATAAAAATAATGTTAAAAAGGTTTAAAAGAGAGTATATAAAAAGGGGAGGGAATGGAAGAGCCAAACGGACACCAGCATGGGTATCACCAGTAAAAAAAAACAAAAAAAAACTAGTGGTTTATTTGATCAGTAATGAAAGGGACAAAAGTTTTTTCATATCTGGAGGTTAAACAACGGATGGGGGACAAGATAGGGATGGTTTCAGATACAGTCCGTGGCAGGCGGTGTCTGGACGGGGAGTGTCTTTTGGGGAAAATATTTTCCGTGCGAGGTTTTTTTTCTGAAATAGTAATCGAAAAGATCTTCCATATGTGCTTCTCCTCTGCCATATTAGGGTTGATTGTCTTGAATGTTACGCCAGCGTCTTTCGATGTTCTGTGTGTCAGCACCTGTTGTAGGGTCAACGAAATTTACTCTGTGATTGACGTGTAAATGCTGCTAGCCCTGGATAGCCAGGCAATTGTTGTCCTTCAAACAGTCACTGACAATTTCCCGTGGCAGGATTCGGATTTGGATAATTCCCAACAGCGTGGCTCTACTTCTATCTGGTACAAAACCATGAATGAATTACCAGTCCCTCGCTCTATTCCACCAAATGCCCAAACACCATTGACAATTTCGACCACGATTATACTCAGAATAGTAATTCTTTATCCTAAGATTTAGCCCCACATTATAATTAAGAACTAACTGGGACGTGAACAACCATACAGTTGTAGCTCTATTCCTTTGACTTTGGCCATTTTAGTTTTGTTTGGAGTTCTCTATCACAATTACATTGTTTGATAAAACTAAGGATTTTATTTATCACCTCAAATTATTTTCGGATTTCCACATTAGCCGATCGAGCCGAAAATTCATACTCTTCCTCTGTTAACACCATATTTTTAAGAAATCACCTGTTCGAACTAGATCACTCTTCTTACTGAAGTAAAACTAAACTTTCCAACTGAAATTTAGTAGCATTAAATTTATCCCATTTAATCGTAAGGGGACCTGTCCTTTGTCTGCTAATTTGATGTTAAAACAGCTGTTGGTTTGTTTGTAAATAAAGCTTGCCAAGCTTGTTCTTCTTCTGAACTTGCAATCAGCAACAGAGCACAGTTGCCAAACGCTAAATATTAAAAACGCCACAGATTACGTTGGCTCGTCCGTTATTACGTACTTTTGGTGCTAATTTGTGCAGAAGGGAGAAATATCAAACAAACACGAGGCCGAGTTTGTACCAGCGGGATTTTTATCCTTAAACTGCTGGGAATAGGTGATTTGAGTATTGCACTTCCCTCATTCTGTCTACCTCAAGAACTTTCAAGGCAACAAGAACTTTCAAATTAGAAAATATATTTGCTGAGAACTATATTTAGAAAATATATTGGCATATTTAGGCCTTCACATTAATTGCATATATTTTGACCAATTGTAAACCTGGCTTAGAATGAATATTGAGAAGCGGCGTTGCCAGCAATTTGAAATAAATATTCCAAAGTAGTATTGCCAGCAGTTTTTTTTACGCCAACCACAGAATAACGAAAACAGAACCAGATAGACAAGTGCGTGGGCTCGTAAGCGCTGTTGGCAGGACGACTGCGCGAAAAAGGATGCCTCCTAAACGGGATAACAAACGGAAGCTAGTTATCCCAAAAAAGTCCCTAGATTTCTGATCTGGATATAAATATGGTCTCGAATCGGATTCAAAGAACGTTTTATGCGATGGGTGTGAAAAATGGCTATGTAATGAGTGCCTAAACATGCCCACTTTTTTCGTAAAAGATTACGAAAAACCTGGCTGTGTAATTATTGGAATCAATCAACTCTTGCACAACCCTCCAACTTTAAGTCAGGATGTAAAAGCTTGATGGAGAATTAGTATCACAGTTCCACATAGACATTTGACTAGTTTACATCGATTGAAGCTCGAAAATTGTTTTATCATTAAGAATGAGTGGTTTTACACTATTACAACTTTAAAGAGTTGACACTGATAATATGAAGACGAGAGTCCCAAAAATAGCAGTGGATTATTGCGGATTATTGCCAAATATTGTTGCCAAATATTGCAAAGGATTATCGAATAACATTTTAGTGATATTAGAAGTTTGGTAGACATGTTGTATCATTGAGTAAATTTAAGTTGGAGGAACAATTATATTTTCCACCTAAAGATAACATTATGCCTATATCTAGACTGCTACATGGATTGAATGCAATCAGGAAGCACATTGAGCGCAATGAATTGAGGCACCTTGTGAAAAAAGAGTGAAAATGTATATATTATTTTATTATTACATTTCTGACAATATTTGAATCTAATGATTCAAAATGTTTCTAATGTAATGAATCTAATTGAAAAATGTTTGAATCTAAATGATCGGTTTCAAAAGGTATCAGTACAATAGAAAATATTCTCTCTAAGAATGCTTGACGATAAGAAAAATAACTCCATCTTTGTATTATTGTATGAGACTTTTACGTCATGGGTCAAATGTATGTCTTCAATTTATTGACATACTAATCGAAACAAAACAAAATGATGTTGTGGACTTGCTTTAGAACACTACCTAATTATTTAAGTTTCCATTTTGATTTAAGACTCTATCCGAATGATTTTTTTTTCACGAGAACAACAAATAAGTCGACATTTAAAAAAATCCTGTTTAAAGCAGATTTTAATGGATTTTGAAGTGTGATCTCACTCGTCTACTCCGCCTCTATGCCTCTAGAAGTAAAAAGAACATTCAAATTTCTTAAGCTACATTAGCCTGCCATTATATAATGAAGGAAAATGATCAATGAATCTTTCTCAGGAAAATGAATCTTTTCAGCGCCAAACGAAAATACTGAAGAAACACACAATGTGAATATTTTGAGAGAATAACCGTCTCTCTTCTCCAGCTCGAACAAAATGATATTAACAAAGAAAATTCCGAAGAAAAAAACAATAAACAAACGTGAAAAGTCAACACAACCATTGGAAAACCAATGATAAAACCAGCCAAAAAATTAAAAGATAAATAAAATTCAATAAAAGACACAATTATAAGAATTAAGATCAAATGCCTAACAGTCGTGAAATGAGTCATTCGCCAATATCCGATATTTGCTCAAAATCCAAAAATTCTGAACTGCTATCGGTGGATACTGGTGAACAACTGAAACACAACGGAAAAGAAATAAAAAAAATTCTATCACTGAAACAATTGAACCAGTAATTAAATAAATCGGATAACTAGGTGACCTGAGTTCTGGTCTTAACAATTGCGTTACTTGCAGATACCCATTGAGACCTAAGAGGTTGTTGTTGCGTTTGATTATTTTATCATAGCCAGCGCAATAGCGCTGCCTAAGTAAAAAACGATGTAGGCAAAATGTTTTTTTTTTTTTTTGGTTTCTTGGTCTTGAACCAGGGCACTTGGTATCGAAGGAGTTGTCGTAAATATTTCGAAAAGGGCTCATTCGATTGGAAATTTGAGTAGCTTGTGCATTTTTTAATAGTCGAAAGTGATTGGAAGGCAACTAACACCCCTTCCACGATCAACATTTCTTCAAACACATCCAATCAACATTATGAGATAGTCAACATAATTTGCACTTTACTGAAAAAAAACAAATGAATGTGCATTGTCAGTTTAATATACTGATATTTAGTAATCAAAATGTTAATATTATTTGATTTATTAAAGTCATAAAAGTAAAAACATTTATGTTTTTTCAGTAAAGTGTTAATTATGTTCTGGCCTTGGGGAGGCATAGGGGTTTTGAGCCCTACTCATGTTAATTTTTGCTCGTTTTGAGTTTGACTTGGTTATTTATTGTAATCTCTGTTCGTTTTGAGTTTCATTTATTTATTGATGCTGATTTGTGGTAGTTTCACGGTTGGTTGATTATTTGATTTTATTTTTGCTGATTTTTGTTGAATGAAGTTCTTTACTTTTCTTTGAAAAACTTATTTTGTGGAAAAAGTTTTTTTTTATCAATTGGCTAGAAAAAACTAAGGTGCAATAGTGAGCTAAAAAAAGAAGAATTAAATCAAAATAATTCAATGAGGCCACATTGTAGTCCAATAGACGAATACAATTCAAATTAAAGTCCATATTTTTCTTCAGTAAGGTTATTTGTCATAGGGGAACTACCGGACTGGCCATTAAGACAGACAGAACAAGAAACACGTGCCCCATTTACTCGTGCCTTAGCCATTTAAACAATTGCCTCTCTATTACTTGGACTATCTGTCTTGGCTTTTCTCTGTCTAAAATTAGCCATGTCTTGATGCAACCTATGCAACCTACTGCAAAATACTTGATAACTTCAATTCAATTGAATTGAACTTATGCTTCCAAGTGGCTTCCAAATGGACAAGTGGACCAAGTGGACCAAGATGCTTCCAAGTGGACCAGAAACAATTATATTGAGATGGTGTGGATAAAATTTGTACGGTATACTAGATGGCTTCATTTTATATCATAATTTTTCAGTAAGAGAATTTGCCTCTAATATACTGCACATAGGCATAACGGACACAAATCCCCCTTCCGTCAAGAGTTAATTCTCGTGTTGATTTAACTTCATAGTTGTTGAAACTTTTGTCTTGGATAGAGTTCTTTTGCCCTTTTTATAATGATCATACACTATTACGAGAAACTTCTCAGCCTTTTAGCCTCTAGACATATTTCCATTTATCGGGTTTTTTAATTGTCTTCCCTGACTTCGTGGTAACTTTTTCCTCGGTTTCTTGCGGCTTATTCTTTTTAGGTTTTGCTAACGATATAAGGTCAAACTTTTTATATTGCTTCCTTCGGAACTTTTGACCTTTTAACTTTTGCATGTGCCTCTTTTGCATGTGCTGCCTCTGAGGTTGGTTTGGATTCCCCTGTGTCCATGGGTTCCTCTCGGTCTGCTTCGCTATCGGATTCTTTGGATCTGGCTTCTGGTGATTCAGCATTAGGGCTTTTAGGGGTGGTACTCTGCGATTTTGGGGTGGAACCTACCTGTCCTTAATAGATTTCCTCTCCTCTGGAGGTAAAAGATTTAATTTCTAAGTCCTCTTGTTGAACTCTCGACCCGGGAGAATTGAAAGATCCTTGAGAGCTTCGAGAGGAATCAAATCTTTTTACAGGTTGTCTCAACTGTTTAAATGCCATGTTCTCCGGGGGGTGAAACATCTTCAGTATCATAGTGTCTCTCCATGAAGACTATTCTTCGGGCTTAACTTTGGATTCGGTTATGTCATGGTATTGTCCTTGATGGGTGTCTTCAGGAATTTGTGGATTCCAAGGCAACATACTTTGCCTCATTTTTATAGGGAAGTTGATTTTATCCATGGCCTCGCAATTTTTTCTTGTTCGGGTTCTTGGGAGGAGTTTTCTTTGTCACGTTACCTGGGGCTTTTATGGCCCTGTTTAATACATCCTGTAATGATAGGGGTCACTATTGGGGTTGCTGGTGAAACAATGTCGTCTGGAAACCTTTCTGGGGGACGAAGGGTAGAAATCCTGCCTGGAAAAAAATTGGATTTTGGGGGAAAGCGTATAATCTAATTCTTCTGAGCTTTGTGAGGCTGAGGTTTCATTTTTTTTGGGTCTACTTTGGATTTGGTTCCTGCTTTTAGGTACAGCTAAATTTTTCATGGTTAAGAACTCATTGAAGTATATCTTCATCGCTATCATTTTCAAATTGACCCTGTTTGAAATCAAACGGTTTCAATTCTGCTAGTTTTGGTTGAGGTGGATTATTTTCCGCGTCTGAAGCAATCAATATTCTGCTTCGGCTGTAATAGCCATAAATGAATTTGTCTTTCCTATGTTAGCTGGAAAAGTGAAAATTTTGTACAAATCGTATATGGACTGCTGATTTATCAACGGAATTGTTAATACCGCGAATAATTGTTCGTTTATCTCCGTGATATGAACCTTCAGCTTTGTCTAATAATGGAATAGGTTTGCCACTTCTGGCTCTGCGGATAGATGCAGACCAAACGTAGATGCGTTTTTATTTCGTCTAGGTTATGATACTTTTTAGGTTTTTGGGATCTACTAGGTCGTAGGATAAGGTTCCTCCGGTAAGGGCAAACAAAGCAAATTCGAATTTACTGACATCTGTCGCTAGGTTAAGTAAGGACATTAAGTTTATGTCAAGTGAGACATTGGTAAGGCTCGAATCTGTTACCACTCGATCTACCTAGTTTTTCCAGTAATTCATTTTATTTACCGACTTTGAGATTTTCTTTGAGATTGCTTAAATTTTATTTCTTTGATAATTGGCTATGCTAGCTTTTATTTTCTGGACGTGCAAGGTTACATTCGTGGCGTTATTCAGTTTCCTTACGTTTTCCCTTAGGACGTTCATGTCCTCTTCTGTTGATAACCCAAAAAGGCGGGAAGCTAGTTCTCCGACAATTGGAATTAGACTAGTGGATCTACGGTATTGGCTTTTTTGAAAAAATACTTCGAAGATTCTAGTGGTACTTTGTTTTAATTTTTTATCTCTGTATTGAACAATTCGCATAAGGCTTGTAATCTCTGCCTATATAATATTAAGAAGGATTGGTGGATTGATACCTTTAAGGCGTTTTTCTCATCTACATAAGGTAAGAGTTCGATATTGTCTTTTATTGGCTCGTCGGCCATGGCTAGTCTGGCGCACGTATATTTCCCGTCTATTGTCCAACATTTTTTGGGCACGTATGCATCTTTCTTCTTGTTATTAGAACTGTACCCTTGAACTGATATAGTTTGTATCGCAGTATGCATTTTTGGGATCCGTGTTCTTTGCTTTATAAAGATTTTACTGAAAAAATAGGTCTGAATTAGTGTAGCTTCCTTGGTCCATACCCATCTTGTAAATGACGTTGGTTTCCGATAGGTTATGGTTATTAGTTTCCTTGGCGATTCTCCATTAAGTTTGATTAGGTCCGGGACTGTATTTGTCGTAGTTTCCGAAATCGAGGACTGTATTTCTTCGACTAGTGTTTCAGATATAGGTTTGGTTTTCATGGTATCTTTTTCACTTTCTTCCATTGGACAGGTATATTCTTAATCTAGTTGGGGGGAAGGGGTTGAGTATTCTTTTGTTGATTCATTCAACATTTCTAGGCTAGTATTTTGTATCCTTTGGGGTTTGTCGATAATTTCTTTTTCCACTTTAGATGGTTTCTGTTTAGTAATGTTGTTTTTGGTATCGTCTTGCCATAGTTGTCTAAGGTAGATCCATATGCTTGGTAATGCATTTAACATGGCATAATTTCCATCATAGAGTTTTCTTTTCCTGGAAGTAGGTACGTGGGGTTTAAAAAGGATTTCATTGTAGTAAGGGCACTTAGTGAGTTTTCAATATCATTTACTGCTCTTCTTTTTCGGTTTTCTCTTTTGTTGGTTCCTAGAGCCACATAAATTTCTGCCATTTTCTTTTCGAAATTATCTATTATGTATTTTGACTTTAGTTTAGGAATAATGGGGAGTGAGTCTCCTTTTCTCTCCTTTTTATGTATGATTTTAGTAGATTTTAAGCTCTTATCTGATTTTAAGAATTGAGATATGGATTGCTTGAGTTCGTTAGTATTTTCCTCTTATCCCATCACTTGTTTGAATAAGGTCTCGAATGGATCGTGATCTAGCTTCATAAATATTTTCCAGTCTTTGGGGTTTACTAGTAATGAATTCTCTTGTTTTAATATCATTCTATGTTTTAAAATATATTGCGGTACAGCGTGAACAATGAGAATTATTATTATATTCGTTAACCGCATCTTTTTGTTTGTTTTAGAATTAATCAGTCATTAATTTATATTGTAAACACTTTTTTTTGTAATGTTTTTGCTTCTGGTTTTTGTACAAAAATCTAGGTTGTTGTTATATGGGTACTATATTGTGCCCACTATATGGGCACTGTACTAATACAGTATAATTGAGAACTGTGATCAGCCTCTATATAAGGGCTTGGCAATATTTCCTATAACATGATTTTGCTATTAAAATTTACATATTTACAATTTTTTTATATGATAACAATTCAATATTTATAAAGAGTTTTCAAAATATCTTTATAACTGTATATATTTTCTCAACATAAATTTGTTACCACAATATTACTTTTCCATATACGATTATATACATTTTCTTATCTTTGTTTTACAACTTTGGTCTATTCCGAACCAACTTGTGTCATTAACTGTCATTAGCTTACAATATGCCTGTTTGTTTATTCAGACTTTTGAGCTTTTTAAATCTTTTCGAATTTTTAGGTACTTGAGACAGTTTTATAACATTTTCTCAGTAATCTCACGTTTTTTTTCAACTTTAATGTCCTTTTCGGGGTAAGGCTCCATTTACAGATTAGATCTGATAAGCTAAAAATTTAGCTATTCGTCTTTTTACCTGTTTTGGGACTATTAATTTACTTGTGCCTGCACCCTGAAGGTTCGCTTACCAGGACTGCCCTCTGGTAGCTCCTATAACGTTTCTAAGTTCTCTTGTCATCAGCTACAGCTAAAAAGACTATTATGAACCTGCACACACAATAATTAATTATCTATAGTAGTGCTACACTTTTTGATTTGTGGCCACAGTTTACTCTTGGGCTATTCCTTTATCAAACAAAGTGGCCCTTCTGCCGAAAATATACCTTGCCTTAAAGGCACACAATAATTTTTTTTTAATTTCACAGTTTTAATGCCATTAAAACTTCACAGTTTAAAAATTTTTCACAGTTTTTCAAAAATTTCACAGTTTACACAATTTCACAGTTTACAATATACAAAAATTTCATAATATAAAAAATTTCACAGATTGTGTAATATTTACTGTCCTTGTGACTATCGAGGGTGTCAATGTTGTGTTTACGGCTTTGGAGGACAGAGGGTCAAAAATGGTCAATGGCATACGCTTGTCATCAGATGATAATACTGGCATAAATTACGAATTGGACACAAATTTCCAATGGACCGAGTGCTAAAGAGCAGGGATACCAATAAAGCGACCACACGGAATTGATTTAGTGACTTCTCCAACAGCTACGATTTTTTATTCAGAATTACCATTTTCTGTCCAGGGCGTAGGTATGTGCCTCCATCTCCAGTGCGTAAAAAGTCTTGAGACATCTTTATCACTGTAACGGTCTGTTTCACACTGCCACAACAAACAGTTGCATTGTAGCCAACTGTGATGGTCGTAGAGTGGTTTGTAATTTCAACATCCCCTTCAAACTCCAAGCATACAAACGGATCCAAAGAAGGGGCAATCATTACATTCTCCTTGTGCAATTCTAGCATTGAAATCAAAATAACGTGGAATTAACTTCATAAGCACAGAGTAAGGGATTTTTCACAACAAAAGCAGATGTCTTGCCACCTCTTACCAGTTCCCAAGGCATCTTTGGCATCTTATGGATGCTGATAATTTTTATAGGGGCAAATAATCCCGATGGGGGGGTTGGCGAAACATTTTTCTTTTCTTTAGGTGGAAGGAAAGGTTGATTTTCTTTTCTTCAGGTGGACGGAAAGGTTCAACTTTTGCCGTTCCTTCTAGGATTTCATCTTGGAGTTTAATTACAACTACGTAATGTTGTCCCAGACACAGCTGTGCCAACGCCACGAACTTCATTAACAAGATAAATTTAAAATTCGGCTGGATCATTCACATGAGCTGGGGTTCTTGCAGACAGCAAATTTCAGAATATGCTTAAGAGATCAAGATTCTCTCCTGAGACTTGGCTCACTTGGAAGATAGGGCAAAGTCGTCCAGTTGAGAATTTTGATTGACTAATGAATACATCTTCAATATTCTCTATAAAAACGTATAATTTTTCAATACATGTGAACATTTGCCTCAGGTCCGTCTTGATCTCTTCTAAACTGTCTGGACTGTTTTCAGCGTGACACAACATGACGAAAATAGGTATTTTAAGTGAAAGTGCCAGTGAAAATCCCTCCGCTGCCACCAGTTTTGGTAACGTGGTTTTTATGGTATTTAAGAGGATGTAGTGGTAGATGCCTTTATTCTCCCTTCATAGGGGAGATAAACTATGGCCCTAAGTAATTAAACTTTGGTAGCGTGCCTTAGGCTATGACCGGACTAATGAGGCGTCCCAGCTGGGTATTTTTCGAGGGACTAAATGTAGATTGAAGAGAGGTTGGCTATAACACAATACTTTTATTCAGTTAACATATAATAATACCAGATATAGATATTCTACTGGGACTGGCTGTCCCAAGTAGACCACAAGTCTCAGAAAACTACAATAATATATAACAAGATACTTAGACACTTATAATAATCCGACACTGTTCCAAGGTATTTCTAACAAGATAATAAACGGGCAGAGGTTCGCCCTGCAAGTCAAAGAGCCTGTCTTCAATCTCAAAAATCTGAGTATATATATGAAAAACCAACCACGTCCTTACGGTTCATTGACGCATTTAGCCAGAAAATTGGTTATTGAGCAAGTTCCTTCCAAGCTTACACATTCCAGGATTTGTATCTTTATCTTAATAAAAAGTGGTATTTCGAAACTTTATATTTGCGTCTTAATATATTTTTCCTAAATTCCAAATTAAGTAAATTAGAAAGGTTTACCACATTAGGTTGAGGTTGCATGGGTAAATTCTACATCGAAATATGTTAGGTGAGTTGTTTTGTTATTATTTATTTTCAGTCCGAGAATTTTCTGCTTATGTGCTAAACAAAACTAAAGCACAGTATGCACAGAGTCTCATTCTGTCAAGTTAAATTTTCATTTTCCCAAATATGGACTCTCATTGAAAGTCTTAGGTCTTTCAATACTTATAAAAAGGATTTTAAATTATTTTAAAAATATGGGTCTTCATTGAGGGTACTAGGCCTCTCACTACTTATGAAGAAATTTTTTTTTTCCCCAGTATGAGCTTTCATCGAAAGCAACAGGCCTCTTACTACTTATGCTTAAACGAAGGTCCATTCCAACTCATTCCCGGCTGAGTGCCAGAGTTGGAACTATTAAACACGGAATCTTAGATAATATTTGTGTATACTAAATATCAGCATTTAATTGACGCGATCGTGATTTGTTTTAGAAATAAGAACAAATTGAAAACTTTAGTTTTATCTATAATCATAACCCTATGATAATTTCTTTGGCAATGTAGTAGTCTGATAAGGGCTATCTTAGGGATATACCCAGGATCATTAAGGGAAGACATGGTGCATTGTCAGAAACACAAACATGATGTATGACAAGAACATAAAACAAGGAATCAAAAATATGTTTTAAGTTTATTAAGCTGTTTTCCCCTATGAACAACCGATATATAATGCTAACTTTTATCCTAGGCTACTTCCATTTTTCATGATTGGGTTCAATATGGGCTATTTGAGGCTAATTGTTTTATCTTAAAATGATAAAATTGTACAATATGACCTAAATTTTAATTTGAAATAAGTACAAAGCACTTTATTTACATTTCCAACATGTGAAACTTGTATCTAAAAACATTTTTAATTTTAGAAGTGGTTTAAGTTTTTTGAGGGAATTCACTACAAACAGCATATTCATAGTAGGTATATTCACAGTAGCCCTCCGTCCTGCAGAAAAATCGACCAAAAAAGTCCCTATGTTTCCCAATAATGAATACCATCTGTGAGGAATTGACAAATTACATAACTTAAAAGGGCACTTAAACATCTACAATGTAGTTCTCTGATTTTTTTTTTGGAGGAAATAATTACAAAAGCATTGCAAGCCAAAATAATCTGCAAAGTTTTGTTTATAGCCTAGGCAATAGGCTATATATTTTAATTTTACAACAGCACTTTATTTACATTTCCAACATTTGAAACTTGCATCTAAAAATAGTTTTTAATTTTAGAAGTGGTTTATGTTTTTTTGAGGGAATTCACTACAAACAGCATATTCACAGTAGGCTACAGTAATTCTGTCTGTGGTATCTAAATACATTTAGATGGATTTGTTGACCAAGATAGCCTATGTCAACCACCAAACATTGTTAAGAATACAAATAAACAATGAAACCATTTAGTTCAAAGATTTGAATGACGCATTTAGATTATCTTTCTTATCAATAAAGTTTTTGGATTATAGGAGGATATTCTGAGAGTAGTAATATCACAGAAAGATAGGTATATATCAACTATGAAACTTAAGTAAGAATATAAATATGAAACCATTTTGCACAAAGATTTGAATGACAGAGTAAGATTATCTTTCTTATCAACAAAGTTTTTGAATTATAGGAGGATATGCTGAGAGTAGTAATATCTTTTTCCTCTATCCTTGTATTGTTCCACTTGCTGTTGGCATAATTTTTGTTTTTAATATTGTGAAGAAATTAATAAAAGTCCATTGGGTAAAGTCTGAAAGTAATGCGGAAGAAATTACAAATGTACTCAGTTATTTTTCTGCAAAGATTTTAATTACTCTAGATTACTCTAACCTAGGTATGGCAGGTATTCTAACCTTTGAATGTCTGATAAATGCTCTTTTTCTCTGCTTTTTCAGAACTAAACACATTATTGAAAAAATGATTCTCAAATGTAGTAGATTTAAGATCATAGAAAAAAAATAAAGCTTTTTAATAGGAATTTTATAAGGGCTATTTTATGGATATATCTAGGACCATTAAGGGAAGATAAGGTTCATTGTCAGAAACACCAACAGGATATATGAAAAGAACATACAACAATGAATTTAAAAATAATTTTTTTTAAAGTTTATTAAGCTTTTTTTCTTTTCAAGCTTGTAATCTATAGTGTTACCTTTCATCCTACTGCTATTGTCCATGATTGGGTCCAATATAAGCTATTTAAGGCTAATTGTTTTTCTTAAAATGATAAAATTGTATAACATGACCTAAATTTTGATTTGAAATAAGTACAAAAGCATTGCAAGCCAAAATAATCTGCAAAGAGTTGTTTATAGCCTAGACAATAGTCTATTTTTAATTTTACAACAACGCTTTATTTACATTTCCGAAATGTAAAACTTGTATTTAAATATACTTTTTTAATTTTAGAAGTGGTTTAACTTTTTTGAGAGAATTCACTACAAACAGCATATTTACAGCAGGCTACAGTAATTCTTTCTGTGGTATCTAAATACATTTAGATGGGTTTGTTGACCCAGATAGCCTATGTCAACTACCAAACCTTATTAAGAATATAAATAAATGATGAAACTATTTAGTACAAAGATTTGAATGGCGCAGTTAGATTATCTTTCTGATCACCAAAGTTTTTGAATTATAGAAGGATATAGTATTTTCTTTAAAAATTGTGATAATTTACTTCTCCTATCTATCTCCCTATTTGAAGCTTTTTCCTCTGTCCTTTTATATTTCCACTTACTGTTGGCATAATTTTTTTGTTTACTATTGTGAAGACAGTAATAAAGGTGCATTGGGTAAAGTATGCAGAGCCTATCGGTGTATGTACCTTTGTCAAAGAGTCTAAAAGAGATGTGGATATCCTCATATATGTTTTTTCCTCTTTTCTGAAACTGAATTTTGACTGAATTGGGATGGCTGGGCTCAAGTTTTGAGCCCAACAAGCCCAAGAATAAGTTATCCCCCTCCTTTTAAAAAGTTTACCCTCTTTAAATAAGTAACTAACACAGTTATAGAGACTAATCATGCTTTATTTGCTAATATTACATTTTGATTACAAAATTTTCTCAATATTTGTCACAAATAAGCTGCAATAAAAATTGGGCAATGAAATGAGTATGTTTAAAGTTTAAAAGTTGAAAAAGTTAGTATTAATTGTTATTTTTTCTAGTTACTGAGCTTATGAAAAGATGGGGGAACTTGAGACACCGCTATGTCCGCCTAAAGAAAAAAGGGAGATATCCTCCAAGTGGCTCTGGTACAAGTGCAAGCTTAAAGCCAAAAGAACTAAAGCTTGTGCAAAGAATGAATTCCCATAAAACAACAGGAAATAGTGATCAAGATCAGAACATTTCAGGGGAAATTTATTCAGAGCAAACAGGAAGTGTCTGTAGTGAGAATCCTTTGGACTGTACTACAAGTATTTTTGCCACTTCTCCTGATACGGATGTTTCAGAGGCTCCAGTTAGCAGCCAACAAAATAACTATTAGTGCAGAAAATACTATCAACAATATCCCAAGTTCCAAAACAGCTATCCCAAGTTCTGAAATTTCTAGTAGGCAGCAAATATATGCATCTACAATCCAGAATGAAAATCAGAAAAGAAGAAAAACTGGGCCTGGAGATCAGACAGAACTGAAAGAAGCTCTTGCTGGTTATTTTAAACAGCGAACAATTGAAAAAAAGATAAGCCAGGAGAAGATCAGCATGATCCAGAGTGCTACTGTCTTCAATCACTTTTACCCCATCTAAAAATAGTACCAGAGGACTCAAAGTTAGAGTGCCAGATGGAAATTATGAAAGCAGTCGAAAAATTTATTTAATCATTTAGTGTATTTTCAATTTTTTAATCAAACTGAATAAAGCTTTTTCTTTTTTCTATTTGGTAAGCATTAAATTATATGAAAAAATAGCTAGTAGGTCCAAAAAATAAATATTCCAGGAACGTAAATAATTAAAAATGACAATACTATTACGACCAAAAAAACATGATCCAAGAAAATAGTTCTAACATTTTTATCGCTTTGTTTTGAAATGCAGTAACTGTTTCTAGATTTTCTTTGAAAAAAATAATCTACTATCTAAATTAGGTATCTTAATTATATTGGAGATGACAAAAAAAGAAGGTAAAGAGGCGCTTTTAACATAAAGTAAATGAAAATGTGTAAAAAGACATGCCTGCCATGAAGCTGTAACTAAAAAGAAAACCATCAAAAATTTAGAAACTATCACGCAATACCCTTTCCCTTTGCCAGGGTACACTTCCAGAAGATGAAACTAAATATCTAGCCAGATTATCTCTAAGGCATTGGGAATTTCTTGATGCATTATTGCTTCCAAACCGTCCGCCTTCGGATAAGACAGAGCTAGTTACTGTTTCTTGTTGATCAGTTTGAGCTCCACGAGTTTGGACTAGAGAATTATGTAAACATAGACAAGTTGAAACCAGTAATTTTGCATTTTCTGGCTGGAGAATAATCTCAGTCCGAAATATTCTAAGTCTTTGTGCAAAAATACCAAATGCATTCTCAATTGATCGCCTGGCACTTGATATTCTATAATTGTAGATTTTTCGCTCTTCTGAAAGCCTATTCCCAGTGTCTGGAAGCATTATGTAGTCTTTTAGAGGGAAGGCCTCATCAGAAACAACGTAATAAGGAAAGTTGTCATTAGTTCCTGGCAATAGGGTGGGGTCTGGAAGTTTAATTTGACCACTTTCTATTGTAGCCCAAATTTGGATCTTGAAAATATCCCACCATCACTCTCACTCCCATATGCGCCAACATCTATAAACTTAAACTGGCAATTTGCATCGCATGTAGCCAGCATAACTATACTGTGATAGTTCTTATAGATGTAAAATTGGGAGCCTTCATTATATGGACACTGAATTCTTATGTGTTTACCATCCATGGGTCCCACACAGTTTGGAAGGGATGTTTTTGTTTTGAATGTTTCACTTATTTTTCCCACATCGCTTCTGTCAGACAGTCTTAAATGCTCATCCTTTAAAGCTTCATAAATGGCATTGAAAACATCTTTTATTTTGTCAGATACTGAAGATAGTCATACTCTAAAGTCATACTGTAATGATGTCATTGACATACCTGTGGCAATCTGGGAGGACCCAAATTTTTTCTTCTTTCTGAAAAAAAAAACAGGGTATTACTGGAGGTTAGTATTATTTCTGCTGCCAACCAGAGGTTTTAATTGATTTGGATAGAAGGAAGTACATTACCCAGATTTGATTGCTCAACAACTGGTTTGCCTGGCATGAAAGACTCTACTCAAATGAAACGTTATTAAATACCACAATGTTTTACCTTTAATGTTACATCTTCAAAAAGCTTCTGACCCCTAACGATAGCAAAAACATAGCTATTGCTCCTATGAAAAAATAGTCTAGACTAGAAAAAAATAATGTAATAGAGTTTTCCTTGAAAATAAGAATCTGCAATGGATTTCATTGAATCTAAAACCATTATAATATACCAGGCGTGAGAATGCCTAAGGAATGTCCCTGTTCCTACCTGACCTTAATTATTAATGTCATCTAGCAATGACTAGTGAACACAAAAGGAACCCAGTTAATTTTTTTTCAGATTTAGATTATTAAGTGTTACCAAAAGAGTTACTAATGAAAAATCTTAGTAGTTGGATTAATAGTTTCATATAATCATATGATATAATTAGTTAGGCCTCTTAAATGCTGACTGATGTTAGACTTATGATGACATTACTTTAGCTTCTTCTAGATGTTTAGACTAATGGTATAATATATTTGAAAAAAGATACATGGTATTAAAGCATTTATTAAAATCTTTTTGTCATAGAAAACAAATGAAAGATTTGAAAAGAAAATGCAAAGAATGGTTTTGTTAAAACTAAAGCAAATGAAAAAACGCAAATTATTATTAAATATAGAAGAATAAATTTGCAGTTTACAGCATTTACGAAAAAACAAGCAAGAAAAACGGGTTTAAAAAAACGGGTAAAAAAATATATATATAAATAAACAAACCATAAAGCAAACTCTTATTATGAGTTGTTTTCTTATTTATCTTAAAATATTTTTGCTTCGTGTGTTTAGAGGTTTCTTTCTTATGTGTGTTATTTTAAAAAAAAAAATTTTTCGTGGGGCCGAAATATTCGGAATATTTTTTAATTAAAGTATTGATTTGTTTTTATTTATTTGTGTTTCACTGCTTTATTAAAATTAAAACCCGTTTCTTCCTGCTTATTTTTTTGTAAATGGAAAAGCAGCAGGAAATTATTTAAGATTACAACATTAGTTAGGACGAATGTTAATATATGACTAGATGCCGTTTTTTATACTTTTTCCTAATCCAATAATTCCTTCTTGGGAAAATTATATTTCAAGGACTTACGTGCCTAAAAAAGTTCCCCTCCCAGAGGGGAAGAAAGTGCCTACCTCCCAGAAAATAATCCTTGTTGAAAGGAATTTATTCCCCAAAATTTACTCCCCACTGAAAATTTACCCTGACAATAACACCCCCCATCTCCGTCCTGCAGAAAACTCCGCCAAAAAAGTCCCTATGTCTCCCATAAACGAATACTATCTGTGAGCAATTGACAAATTACATAACTTAAAAGGGCACTTAAACATCTGCAATGAGGTTCTCTGATCCTTTTGTAGTTTGGGAGGAAGGGAGATACCTCAAAGGGTATATCAGATAAATATAGAACTATTTGTAAGGGAGGGTGAAGGTAGAACTTGTTGTATTACCCCCAAAGCTGTAATTAAGATTTTTCTTGGGGGAGGGGTACAAAAGAACTATTTAGAACTATTTGTAAGGGAGGGTGAAGGTAGAACTTGTTGTATTACCCCCAAAGCTGTAATTAAGATTTTTCTTGGGGGAGGGGTACAAAAGAAACTTTATGCTTTCATGGAATATTTGTAGTCTACTCTGCTATTATGAAAGTAAAGAATAACATTAAACCCCAAAATGAGCAGAATTTATTCTGTATAGGAGGGTGACTACCCCTTCCTCATCCACACCTCAACCTAATGCAGAAGGTGCTCATTAGATCAGAAATTGAAAATCAAGTCCTTTTCTTAAGTCAAAAGTGATTTTAGATAATCCAGCGGTGGGTGGGGGGGGATATTTAATGAAAGCAAATTTTTCGGGGGAGGGGGTAAATGCTGACCACTGGCTAAAAGAGCTCAAAAGAGCCCATAGTAACCAGAAATTTAAAATCCTGTTTCTAAAAAATAGTTACAGGAATTTTGCTGCTGCAAATGGCAATTTTTCTCAATAGACAGTTTTTTTAGATACATTCCTGTAAACTTTCGGTTACTATGGAGTGGTTCACCTTTTAGGGCTCATAATGAAGCTTCCCCCTAAACAATTATTGAATTAGGAAAGACCGGAATTATGTTGAATATTTACAGAAAATTTAAATAAATAGGACAACATACTTTACTTGTTGATTAGATTCCTCAAGGATAGCCACAGCAGCGAGTACCAAATCATCTTCACTGTCACTGGTGATTGGTGCCATGTTTTGGAATTGAAACCTTTTGCGAATGATGATTGTGATGTTTTTTGCGGTGAAGGTGTATTATACTATAGAAAATTAACGTTGCAGTGTGAAGGGTAGATTTTCGATGTGAAGGAACATAGACGTAAGACTTGTAACATGAAACGTAACAACCTTACGATCCTTACGATTGAACGTAAAGCCGTTTTCAGTGTGAAGGAACCTTGTCTTTGGGGACAAGCTCAAAATGTCCCATAAATCTACCTCTTAATAAGGTTACTTGATATTGCTTGGGGTTAAAAAATATTAAGGGGAATGAAAAATGATTTACTTCACTGATTGACTCTAAAATACAGATTTGCCACGCTGGTGAAGACATGAACATCAGACAATCCCCACGAGCTACAGGATTTTGGTCACTAGATTGCGGTTTCACTTTTATTATTCTAAAAGAGTCTGGTGAAATGGTTATCTGTTTTGCTACATATACAATCCTGTGAAAGCGTACCAGTATTTTTGGCAAAAAATGCACTAACATTTTCTTGAGGTTGACTATTAGAGCCTAAACTGATTTTGTTTCGACAGGTATCAAGAGAAATTTCCAAGCAGTTTAAGAAATCATAGCCTACTACTAGAGGAAACTTGAGTTCACTAATAACGAAAAATTCCCAATGAATTATCCTTTGTTTTACTCCGTCAGATATAGCAACTAGAATTTTGATTTTCCCCAAAACAGGCAAAATACTTCCACCTAAGGATTTTACAGCTGAACATGACGTTTTAATTTTCTTTCATATTTGCTCAGGAAGGCTGTAGAATAGATTTTCTGATAATAGCGACCTTTAACAACCGGTATCAATAAATGCCAAAATTTTAATAGATTCTCACAATTTTATATCACATATAAATGGAAATAAGACACAGGAGGTTGATTCTGGTATACTCAAATAACGAATTTGTGAATCAGAATAGTTCATAGTTCACAGAAGAAATATTATTTACTGGAGGACTTTGCATAAGGTTCGACTTGGACTCTGGTAAAGTCGAATAATTTAGTCTTTTTGGTTTGCTTTTGGTAGATTTATAGGCGCTGGAGCTAAACAAAATTTTGATTTGTGCCCTATTTCACTACAGCGGATACACGTTGTAGGTTACTTACATTCAGATTGTTTATGTGGACCCTTTCAATTCCAACATTTTATGCGAGCGTTATTTCTACCATAAAATTATCCCTGAAGTAATTGCCTCTAGTTGATCTTAACATAGAGGATGTTCGGCTTTGTGACATATCATGGGTAATGTTTTGACTGCTGACTGCTGCAGTTAAAACTTCATTAGGACTACAAAATTTAAGTCTAATGTTTCAAATTTCCTTGCTAGTTCTAGTAGTTCATCATTATTGCAATTCTTCCATTACTTGGCGCGTGATACTAGCTTTAACCCCCTTTTAAAAATGTTTGACATGAGACTACTGGCGTCATTTTGGTCGGCTAACTTGCAATAATCCTTTGCCTTACCAACTATTCTAGAATAAAATTGAGAGACTAATTTGTTCTGTTTCTGTTTTTCTCTAACCAATTATTTAGTTTTGTTCTACACTTTTTTCTGGGCAAAGGCAATTTTAGGGGTTCTTTCGAGATCCGAAAGATTTTTGATACAGTCCGGATCAGTATTATACAGAAATCTCTGAATCTCCCCCCTGATATAACAGATAGCATGAGACACCATTGAGGCGTCTCCCTTGGACTGACTCTTTTGTATTTGTTTTAGAGTTAAAATCCAGGAATGAATATCGGCTGGATTTGAAAGTATAGGAATTGGCGGAGCGGACATTGTTCTATATAACAATTAACAGGCATAGGTGGAGTTGGTTGGTAAATATCAGAACTAAATCTGCGATGATAAACGAGCCTCTGCATCTGCTAGCCTAGTTTCGAGGTCTTTAACATGGGCCTCTAAGTCGGCCAGCATGGTTTTGAACTCAATGCTAGAAAACAGACACAGCTTAATGAATTATTAGAAAAGAGTTTCTAAAAGTAGTCAACAACACTTTGAGCAGTTGCCACCAATTTGAAGTATAGTATATTTCTCTAAGGAAACACCGTCTTATTTGTCCCCAGCGGGGGGTGATCAAACCTCCTCGAGGACAAGACCTTGGGTAGCGTGGTAGGCAGAGTTCGTATTTACTCAAGATGTGGCTAAAATTACTTTAATAAACAAATAAACAAAATACAATGCTTGGGTACACTCGTGAACAGTCTTCTTGAAGCCGTAGAGAATCCGAGCTATAGTCAACATGCACCGAGGCACGGTTGATTTGGAGGTGGCTGCTGCAATCTCCAAGCTCGCCGTCTATAGTTGGCTAATGGAGGATACTGGAACTCTCTGACGACAGTTGATGTGAGGATTATTGTTAAACTCTCCCAGCTCACCGTATATTATAGAAAGGTGGAGGTTGCTCGAACTCTCCCAGCGGTTTTCCAGGCCGTTAATTAGAATAGATAGCTCTTTTGAAAGTACTAAAAAAAAACTTTTGCGAAAAGAGCGAGGTATTGACTAGGGGGAGAACCCCTACATATATTTAATAGCTTCTGCTCGTTTTAAGTTTTAAAGTTGCTTCTTACTTTCAGTTTAAAAAACTTGTTCTTTTTTAATTTAATTTCTGATCGTCTTTTAAATAATGCTGGGAAATCCCCCCCTTCATAGAAATACCCCTCCCCCAAAGAAATATCCTCCAATGAAAGATCCTCCCACGTAATCCCCTCCTCCGACCCCCTCACCAGAAAAACATCCCTCCTGAAAACTTCTATATACTTGACTTGACTTAAATCCCGTCCGGCCTTTGTGGCTGTATTGGGGCTTCTTCTCTTCTGAGCAAATGATGGATGTGGCGAAGGTAGTTCGATCTGTCTGGCGCTAGACGAAGTAGCTGGGGGAGGCTGTGGGCCGGGAAATTGTCGGTCCATCTCTTACAAGGTCGGCCTCTCGGGCGCGTGCCGTGAACCCGTCCTTCGAATGTGATTTTGGAAGCTAGTTGACCGACATTCGCTAGATATGGCCAAGCCAGCGGAGTTGTTGAGTTCTGACCCGGTCTATGATGGTGTGGGGACAACGGAGAACTTTTCGGAGGTCTTCATTTGAGACTCGGTCAATGTAGGTAATCCCCGCAATGCGTCTAAGGCATTTAGTTTCAAAAGCGGAGATTCTTCGCTTATCATCAGCCTTTATTGACCAAGTTTCACTTGATTATAAAGCTATTGGGATTATGAGAGAGTTTAAGAGTCGCACCATTAGAGAAGTTGACAGAGTCTTGTTTTTCTAGATTGGCAAGAGGTTCTTGAAGCTGGCGCTTGCCAGGTCGAGTCTTGTTTGATCGATTTTGAGCAGTCGTTATCAGAAGTTAAGAGGCTCCCTAGGTAGACAAAGGAGTCAACAGTTTCTACTGGCTCTCCTTTTATTCTTAGCTGCACGTTTCTTGAAGCAGGGTGTCCAGACACCCGCATAACCTTGGTTTTGCCTGTATTAACGACTATCCCAAAGGCCTCGGTTGCTGACACTAGTTCTTCGGTGTCAGCTTGGAGTAGATGTTCTTGACTATTGAGTTTCTCGATGTCATCTGCCTATGCCAGTTTATCGATAAACTTCTCTCCAATCTCTGCATCGTCAACAGTTTCAGCAAATGATAGCGCTGCATTGAGGAATAGGTTAAAGAGGTGGGATGACAAGAGGCAACCTTGAAGAACGCCTGCTGATGTCAGAAACTCCTCTGACAATCCATCGGGCGTCTGGACTTGGCTGACAAAATGTGAATACATGTCTCTTATCAGGATTACTATGTTTTCAGGGGCTCCATAGTGCAGCAGGATGTGCCATAATCCATCTCGCCATATCAAGTCAAAACCCTGCTTGAAATTGATGAAGAGTAGTTGTAGCTCTTTCGCAAACTCGATATACTTCTCCATCATTTGCCGAGTGGAGAAAATCTGGTCTATGGTAGAGCGGTCTTTTCGAAAGCCTGCTTGGTATTCCTCTAAGATATGGTTTGTCAGAGATTTCAGACGGTCAAGCAGTGTTTTTGTAAGAATCTTCGCCGGTTGGCTAGTTAAACTTATTGGTCTGTAGTTGTTACAGAGTTCAATTTTTCGCTGAAGTGATCCTATTCGTCCATCGTTCTCATCTTCCCTCGGAGTCCGTGATTGAGAGCCCGTGTTTATCTAACAATGTAGGAGCGGCCGAGGACTTCTTTTTTGACAGTTCACGGATTTTCTTGAACATGAAGTGGCTATTACCTTTTTGAAAGGCTTCTTCACACTCACGACATTTCTCATTGACGTAGTGTCGTAATGCTTGTCGTATTTTCTTTTCTACTAGGCGCTTCCGCCTCTTGTACTCGTCCATGCTTTGTCGATCTACCTTGTTAGAATGGGCGCGCTTATGCACACATAGATCAATAATTTCGGGGGTGATCCACGGTTTATCCGAATGTTTCTGAAAACCCAGGATTTAACTAGCAGTTTCTCTGAGGATGGATGCGCTTTTGTTGACCAATTGGTCAATTTCTTCTGCTGTTGGAGCTTCCATGGGTTGGATTCTCGACAACTTGTTTGAGAGTGCTTTTCTATACCTGTTCCTTGTTTCTATGTTTTTCAGCAGGTCAACGCAATATCTTGGTAAGCTTTTCTTAGGTTGTTGGGGCTTCCGAATGCGCAAACGGAGCTCAGATATGACTAGAACGTGGTTCGAGTTGAAGTCGCCACCGGCTATAGAGACTGTGTTAAGTACTGATGATTTACATCGCTTGCAGACAAGTATGTAATCAATCATGTTTGCAGTTTGGCCGACATGGTATCTCCAAGTAACTTTCCTTCGTTCTCTATGACGGAACATGGGTTTCGTTATGAAAAGTTTGCTATCCCGACAAAAGTCGATGAGCCTTTCACCCCTTTGGTTCTGCCGCCCATGCCCGAACTTGCCCATGACGTCTTCAAGACCGTCATTTGAGTGTCCGACAATGGTGCTGAAGTCCCCAATCACGAACAGAGCATCTTTCTTGGGAGCAGTGTCAACGGTATGTTGGAGTTGGCGGTAGAATTCTTCGGCTTCTTGGTCACTGCAGGACGAGTGTGGGGCGTAAACTTGGATTATGGTCATGTTGGCAATGGATCCTTTCAGAGGAATGGTGATATTACGTTCAGAGACGAGATGGACGGCAAGAAGAAACTGTTTGGATCGCTTGGAGAGTAGGAAACCGACACCTTGGTGGTGAGCCCCATTACTTCTTCCAGACGTGATGAGCGTGTTGTCGTTTATTCCTTTTATTCCTGTGGAGGGAAGGTGAGTCTCAGATAGTCCAATGATTTCCCAGTGGTAACGGTTTATCTCGTTTAGGACTAGTTCCCTTTTTCCTGGTTTGGCTAATTTGCGTGCGTTTAGCGTTCCTAGTGAGAGACATGTTTTTGGGGTTAGGATAAACAAAGTCTTCTCCGACTGGAGAGTTGTCAAATCGGATAAATGATCGTCGGCTGCCCTGGACGTGGTAACAAAATCATTTTCATTATCATCATTATCAACAATATCATTCTCCCAATTTGCAGTTCTTGGTCTTATACCGTCAGTTACCCCGGACGCGGTAGCACGAGTTCTTACTTTCTTATTCGCCATTTTCATCATTTATACTTAAGAGAAGGAGTTTCATGGCTAATTTGTCGGGGTAGCGCTAAGCCACTCCTCTCTACCCTTAGCAGAGGCCATTGTCAATGCAGCGGGATCGTCTGCCCTTCACAGTTGTCCCTCTAGGAAGGGATCCTCCCTTTCGGTGGTCTGCGACGCCGAGCAATTTTTCCCATTGCTGGGGGAAGGTGTGTATTCGCCGGGACATGTCCACACGCCGGTGGTCCCTGCCTGGTGTAAATCAGAGGGGCCTTCCTCCTCCTCCGCCTGTATTTCAGACCCCCGGGCGAGGGTGTCCCAGTTTCAATTATGGACCCCAAGGAACTAGGTCCCCCCTAGGTCTACGCCTTCTATGAAGGTATCCTACATATCTGTATGATGTTCCCCTATCCGCCACCTGGGGACGCGCTGTCTGGCCTGGGGGAGGTCCCCGACTAAGAATATGTCTCAGTAGGCCTCAGAATACTATATGTAAGCAATGGGCAAAGTTCATAACTTGCAGTCCTTCCTCCAGAAAACTATGGGGGATTAAGTTATCCTCAAATACATATTTATGTAATTTTCGACTATGCTGAACAAAATGGCTGTCTCAAAATTTTGATCAGGTGACTTGGGGACAAAATGAGCGTGGGAGTGGCCCAAGTTGTCCTCGAATTTTTTGGGTCACTTAAAAAGAGCACTAGAAATTTTAACTTTTTAATTTCCGTTCACATGAGCCCTCTCACAATATTCTAGGACTACTGGATCTATATGATCACCCCTGGGAAAACAAAAAACACAAGAAAAAATGAATAAACACGCATCCGTAATCTATCTTCTGGCAAAAAGAAATGCAAAATTTCACATTATTGCAGATAGGAGCTTGAAACAACTACAGTAGGGTTTTTTGTTACGCTGAATCTTATGGTTTGGTTTTCATTAAGATTCAATCACTCCTAGGGGGTGTTTCCTCCTATTTTCAAAAATAAGGCAAATTTTTTCAGGCTTGTAACTTTTGATGGGTAAGACTAAACTTGATGATATTTATATTTTCGATATCAACATAAAAATCCAATTCTTTTTATGTATCTACTGGTATCAAAATTCCGTTTTTTAGAGTTTCAGTT
Source organism: Artemia sp. Qi Xiang Cuo (assembly GCF_049724085.1). Classification (NCBI taxonomy): domain Eukaryota; kingdom Metazoa; phylum Arthropoda; class Branchiopoda; order Anostraca; family Artemiidae; genus Artemia; species Artemia sp. Qi Xiang Cuo. The sequence continues at coordinate 62,979,043 of NC_142809.1, forward strand.
ACTGTTGAGCCGGGTCGCCCCTTACAGTTCCTTACCACGAACTGTTTGAAAACACCAACAAGTCACCACAGCACCAAGGCACCTTAGGCCATCACAGTTATTCATGCTCCTTCTTGATCCAAGTTTTTTTTGAAAGTTTTTCTAATCAAAGTTATCACCGGTGCCCTAATAAATGTGTTTTTGAAATAAACAATTTTCTCGACTTAACCATTAAAAGTCATTATCAGTTATAATTTGATTCTATTAATTTCTAAAAGATAATAAGTTCAAGATTTTAGTTCACAGTAATTTTTAATTTTATTTTCAATTTCGTCATAAGTACAAAAGAAAATATTTGTAATATAATTCATTTGCAGTAAATCCCCAATAATACAGTAGGCCTTTGAATTATCACAATTAGGAAAGGGAGCAGTAGCCAACCTTTTGCTTGTAGTGATTGTTGTTCGTTTTAAGCTTTTTTTGCATAGTCTTTTTTCATCTAGTCTTTACTTGTTTTAAGTTTTATTTACTCATTTTCACTAGTACCTGATGAATTTTTTTGCCATAATTGCTTATTAAATTTCTGCTCGTCTTGGGTTTAATATATTCCTCTATTGTAATTTTTGGTCGTTTTGAGTTAATTCGGGGTTCAATTTAACGTCCGTAAATGCATAAGAAACAACCCCCACGAAAACTGTTTCATGGGGGGGAGTTTTCTGCGGTGATATCTTCCGAGGGGGGGTGCAGGGGCATTTTCTTTTGGGAAGGGGTCGTTTCCAGAGGGGTTTGATTTAATATCTTTAATACAGAGGAATGGTACTAGGCATTTTTTCGGAACCCCCTGGAACATTAACACCCGCACCCCCATATACTCCAGGATATCTTCACATGCTTATTATAATAAAAAACGGAAAGCTCTATTGACCTATTTTAGTCAGGAGCCAGCGTTCTCTCCCCGGAAAAATAACTCCGCGGAGAAAATACCCTTGCAAAGAAAAGTCCATGGGAAAATTTTATCCGCAGTTTTTTTTCTGGAAAGGTGTTTTCTGATGGGGTGGTGGAATTGCCGCGCCGGGGTAACCTCCTTTGTCCCTTTTCTCTCTCCTACTCTAAATTTTCATGTTTTTATTTTTTGTTCATTTTTCCCTTATTCTTTGTTTTACTTTATTTTCGGCTATTGTTGGATGGCAAAATTTACTTTTATATAAATTTAACCTTCGATTTAAGTTTAACTTTCTGTTGTCTGTATTTGAAGATTTTTTGTTTGTTTTTATTTTGTTTTAATAAAACAAAATCTCGAATTTCGACAAAAACATCTTTAAGGCATATGTATTTAAAAAAGACAAAAATGATCAAAATTCAATTAATACAAGTTGCTTCTAGCGAATGCACATATAAATGTATGCATATATAAAATTTTCTGTTGCTTTCAGAGATCTAAGAACTAAACTGTCGAGAGGATTAAAGGAAAGAAATATTTATTTACTATGTGGTAACAAATTTTATTGACCAAAACAATAAGGTTTTAAGGCAAAGACTACAACAATAGCTATAACCCGGATAAAATGAAGAAGCACTTGAACAATCGTCACAGTAACTATCAATTTATATGTGTATAAATTCACTAATAGTTCCAAAAACTAATGATGAATTACATCGAAAAAAGAAATTATCGCTCCACTAAGTGATTCACAGCCTTTATTTACAAATACTTACGTAATTTATAACAAGAAGTGTTTGCAGCACATTACCGAAATAAGATAATATATATATATATATATAATGTCTGTCCATGAATTGATTTTCATAAGCATCACGCTGTAACTTGCATTTCATCCCTTAGTTTATTCTTCCGGTTCGAAACCTAAGGTGTGAGCTTTGTAAACATTCACCACTCATTTCAGCAGATGGCAACAATCTTTTTTCCCAGGGTGACTGAAGGAGTTCAGGATTTCGATCTTCAGTAGTTTGGCACACAATTGTGTTTGCATATTGATTGTTGCACAAAACACTTTTCTTGTAAATTCCGAAGCCATTGCTTTTAAATAATTCATATTCATGATTTCAGTTATGGAATCTCAATGGCAATTATGTCATGCATGTGATTAAGGTATTGAATTGTACGAAGAAAATACAGAATTAAATAAAGTTATAGTCAAGTACCTTTTATGATCAATACGTAGGTAGAGCTTTTTAGGCATATTAGCTTAGTTTACTAAAAGAACGTACAAAAATACGTGTGATACAAATCAAAACTACATTATTTTCAGATTTAAAATAAATTAATAAATTTAATTTCCTTCTTTGGCGATTTTTTTAATGACTCATGAGTAATTTTAAATATATAAAATCAGGACAAGCAATAAATAGATTCTATGCTATTTAGTTTTAACTAAATAGCATTTTGTAACAGTTTTGAGCAATTTTTTGTTATAAAACCGCCAAGAAAAATGTAGCAACTAACTGTTCAAAATTAAACATAGTTAATCAATAATATAACCCAAATACTTTTATGGTGCACGTTTTCTAAAATAATATCAAATTCTATGAACAATAAAAGAATTAACGTGCAAACACTTCATTGCAATCAAATGTCAAAAGACCTGTTGAAAATACATCAAGAAGTATTTTCGGTATTTAAACAAAACAGGATGAAGCAAACTCTTCGGAATCACAGGTCAATAGTAGATCTTAAATTTGTTTTAATTTTATTTTTTAGTGGAGTCTTTTTTTTGGGTGCAATGTCAGTTGACAGGAATCTTATTAAGATAAACCTACTCTTGCCTAACCTGACCTATTCTAGCCTTACCTACCCTTGCCTGATCTGAACTGACCTAAACTGGTCTAATTTAAATCTATATGACCTTATTCCGTCTTAATCATTCTAGTTAGTTGTCCCATCCATCTGTAAAGAATAATTTTAAGTTTGTAAGTTTTATATTATAAATCTTCCTTGATTCGTGGTGGTTCATTGATTTTACCTGTTGAAAAAATATAAGTTATTTTTGCACGGTATCATACACAATATGCTTATTTGCCAACCAGGTAATACATTTATAAAAACAAGGATAAATAACACACAGGAGACAGCATACGGAATCACTTAAAAATTAAAACGTTGATGATCATAGTATTCTGTTTTTGAACATATATTTTATGACAGTCAAAAACAAAAACAACGCTTTGACGTAATACATACAAATAACAAGGAAAACGGAAGTGATCTTTAAAAGTACGTCACAAAAAACCTAACCAATTTTATTAGTTATTATTAGGCAATAATATATATCATCATAACGTTTAATTAATTGTTAAAATGAACACCAGCGAAATTCTAAAACTTAAGAGCTAACAAGAAAAAAACAATGAAAGAACACTCAGCATTAAAGACCTAATATTTTGAACATCAATGATCTGAATATCAAAAGTAAATACTTTGAAAATAAGCAACATTGGCTAGTCAAGGTTGTCGATTCAATAAAAAAAAATAACCAATTAAATTATATGCAGCGTAATTTTCCTCTTAGAAAGAGGCCAAGGAGTTCCATACCCAAATGTCCATGGATGTCTAGAGGTCTGATCAATGCTACACATATGAAGGCGTCTCTGTTCAATGCTGCATGTAAAAGTAAGACACAGGATGATCTTTTGAAGTATAAACTTTATAATAATGTGCTTACTTCTTCAGTACGTGCAGCCAAAAAGCTCTATTTTTCGCGTCGAATTCATGAGTGTAAGGGGAATTTGCGAAAGGTTTGGACTGTAGTTAATGAAGCTCTTTCCCGCAAGAAACTCAAACAGTCCCTCCCTTGTCGCTACATGAAAGCTGGTGTATCTTTCGTGGACACAAAATCTTCAGCAAGCGCCTTCAATTTGTATTTTACCTCACTTCCTTCAGTTCCTATTCCATCCCACAGCAGAGTAAGTAGTTTTCCCTAAGCAGAAAAGTAATTTTTCCTTTCCCCATGCAGTGATACCGAAATTTCTAACATTATTTCTCAGCTTTCAAGTAGCTGTTCAGTTGATGGTTTTGGTTTGAGCTGTAATGTTCTTAAAAAAAACTGGTCAGTTTGTTTCTAACCCCATCTCACACATAACTAACCTCTCTCTCTCTTCTGGTGTTTTTCCTCATTTATTTAAGGTTGCTAATGCTGTACCTTTGTTTAAAAAGGTGATTCATCTCTAATTTCAAACTATAGACCTTTTTCCTTCCTTCCTGTAATCTCTAAGGTTGTTGAAAAAGTAGTGTATTGTAGACTCTCTTCATTTGTATTTAGTACTAATACGACTGCAGGAAATTCTCTCATAACTGACCATCAGTATGGCTTTCGTCCAAGTTTTTCTACCTTGCATGCACTTTCAGATGCAACAGAGTTTGTGCGTGTTAACCTTGACAAGGGCTTGTGTGTTTTGGGTCTATTTCTTGACTTTTCAAAGGCATTTGATATGGTCTTCTTTTGTTTTCTTTCTTTTAAACCCCATATAACTCATACCCGTTCCCTTGTCCTCCACCAATCTTCAATGTTATACAGCGTTAACTCATTTCTTCCCCCAGATGTTATGCTTTCTCTTTATTATGCTTTTATTTTTCCTTACCTTTCTTATTGCTGTTCTGTCTGGGGTAGTACTAATAAATCTCTAATCTGCTCACTTCAAAGAGCCCAAAATAGGGCAGTGAAGGCTACTTTTCTTCTACCTCGTTTTTACCCTTCCTCTGATCTTTATAATGATACCGGAATAGCTCTGTTGGATCGTATTGTGGGTAAAAGTTACCTTTATTTAGCATATTCTGCTTTTCTAGGTACACTTCCACCATCTCTGCAGCAGTTTTCCTTTCTGTCAGGCTCAGGTAGGTACTCTTCTTTTTTACGTATCTCTTATTGCAGATTCATTTTACCTAAACGGTCATCAACAGCAGGTCAGAGGTCTCCTGTTTATCAATCTATTTTACTATGGAACTCAATCCCTCCTGATGTCCCTCTATCTCTTTCTGCAAAGGCAGTTTCTCACCGGGTTTTTCCAGTATAGTATTTTTTTCCCCTTTATTTTTTTATTTTTTCTTTTTCCTTCTTTTTTTCTTTTTTTCTTCGTTTTTTTTGCATTCTATCCAAATTTGTATGTCTTTTTTTCATTCAATATATTTTTCTGATTTTAATTTTTTTTTTTTTAATATTTAATCCTAATTCTCAATCTCTTTTCTTCGTTTATATATTTTTTTAAGTTATTTGTGAAGTCTCTTGTTAATTCTCCTATTTTCATCAATGTCTTTTCATCCTTTTTTTTTTTTGTATGTTTTTTTCTGTTTTTTTTTGTATGTGCTTTATAATAGTGTCTTATTTCGTTTTGTTGGCCCTTTACAAGCTGAGCTTCTTGGGCGTGTATAATCTTTACGTTTGTAATTGTTTTGTTTTTAGTATTAATAAATTGATTGATTGATTGATTGTAAGCACTGATATTTATTGCAGCTGACACACAAGGAATGCCAAATTAAATTTAACATAGGTATGAAACGAAACAAACTAATATAATATGAACGCATACTTGGAAAATATAAAAGAGTGGAATTCATACACTAAATTTCTTGAATGTCAACTCCCTAAATATCAACTGAATGGACAAAAAAAACAACGAAAAAAGTTTGATGTAGTAAGACTTTCTATAATAAAACAAATGTATGGGTTGGAGAAAGTATTTTCTGCCACAAAGCGAAAGAAATTTTCGAAATAAGTTATCAAAAAGTGAAATTTTTCTTATATTTACATCTCTTTGAAAACCTATTTAACCCTGGAATACTGTCGCTTCGTAAATTTTGCGACCGCCAAACCGTTTTTTGAGATTCCCGTGTAGACGGTATCACATAACAAGACGTGATTTCACGTAAATTCCTTTTTCGAAACGCTAGTTATTGGTCAAGTTGAGACTTGAACGGATCCCTCCTCGTTTCCGAGATAACGAGGGTGAGAGGTAAATTTTACGAAGTGACAGTAATAGTGTAACTTTTTTAGCGAAACTCAGAATGAGTACATTTAGTTTTTTTTGGATGTGTCTGTTTTCTTGTGACAAAAGTTGTTAAAATTCTAATTTCAACATCTGTCTAGGTAGGAATGTGCATGTGTCCTCAGGAGCCAGAACGTTACAGACACTACACCTTTTCGTCTCTTTTTCTTTTGTTATGTAAAGAGTTAAGAGGAATTAAGAATTATCGAACTCGGAATTCTGACGTCTCAGAGCTTTGTTTCCGTGGCACAATTAGATCTTGCTTTAGAGACGCGAATACTTATAGGCTAAACAGGGGTTAGGAACATTATAAACCGTAGCGATGACAAACTTTGGTATTTGTAGGGATGAAAAAAGGTGACCTCTTTTTTCTCGGGTTATCTGGAGATCCGATTCCCTCTAGGAGCATTTACCTTGGAGACTTACGAACTAATTATCTATTATTAGGCTAGATGCAGACATATAAAATGAAATAACACAGATAAAAAGGACAAAGGATTTAAAAGGATTTATTGATAAAAAGGATTTATTGACTTACATATTCAAAATATTACACTAGTTTTGACTTAATAGCAGGATAGTGGCAAATCGCTTTAGATACAGAAGCAAAGCATAAAGCTACAGTAATTTTAGACGATGGAAGAACGTTCACATTTGAACGTATGCCTTTTGGCTTATCATTTAGTCCAAGTTGTTTTAGCCGGCTTATGAGTTTTGCGTAGTAAGATAACGAAACTAGGGGGAAAAAAGACACTATGTATTATCTAAATGATTTAATATTTTTAAATAGAAACTTAGAATACCACTTGGTTGGACTTGGAAAAATACTGGAAAAGTATTAGAAAGTATGCTCAATATTAAAAAAAGAAAAGTTAAAAATGGTAGCACCAAAATCATTTTTTCTTGGATACCTGATAAATCAAGGTACTATTTCACCAAATCCAGAAAAAATTTACAGTCATAGAAAATTTGCAGCCTCCTAAAGATAAAAAAAGCTTCAGATCAGTTTGTGGTTTGTTAAGCTATTTCAGATGATATATTAAAAATTGTGCCACAATAGCACAACCTTTGACAAGCCGTTTGAAAAATTCAGGTAAATTCGAATGTCCAACGGACGCAAAACAAGCGCTAAATAAATTAAAAAGGCAATTATTACTGGCACCAATACTTAAACTACCAGATTTTTTAACAAGATTTCTGTTTGCAAAGAGATGCTTCTCGGTACGGTAGATTAGCCGTATTATTGAACATAAATTCTGAATGAGTAAAATCAATAGTCCAATACGCAAGCACTTCACTGTCGGATGCAGAAAAAAAATATTTGAAAGCTGAGAAGGACCGTTTGGCAGTTGTAGTCTTTACAGAATATTTTCGACAATTTTTATCTGGAAAAAAATTCATTTTAAGCGTAGACCCAAAATCATTATTTTGGCAACATACGATGCAAAATTCTTCAGCCCAACCGACACGGTGGATACTGCATCTACAAGCATATTCATATACCCCAATATATATAAAGGGCCGTACAAACATTTTACCATGACTATTTGTCACAAAATCTAGATACGGAAGGAAATTTGATAGCAGCCATCCAGAAGGAACTGGAAGGGCTAGGAATACTGTCTAATGAAAATATTTCGAATCATCTAGATAAAGATGATTTTTATTTAGCGATGGAATCCTTTTTATCAAAAGGAACGGAACTGCCAGAGCACTTTAAACATTTTTTAAAGGACTTAGATAATTTTGATCTGGACGAAAGTAAAAATCTTCCGGTAAAATATCATAGACCATCGCAAGAATATAGAAAAAATGACTTAAAAATTATTCCAGTAATCCCAAAATCTCTGGAAGGAGAAGTTTGACAGATGGCACATGCAAAGACTAGCTGTCACATGGGAGAAGCTAAAACTATGGGGAGGCTGAAAGGAAATTTTTATTTTCCAAAAATGTACTCAAAAGTAAAAGCTTTCATACAAAGCTGCCATAAGTGAAAATTTAAAAGAAAATCAAAAATGTTATGTGTAATATACCCAAGGCATTTCTAAAACGAAAAATAAACGGTATATCAACCACATCACACATATAAATTAAATTATTAATGGGAATTAAATTTAAACTCAAAAAAAATTCATAAGACTTCTAATATAAATCTAATTTAAGCAAAACCACTAATTTAATGCTAAAGCCACTTGGGGTCAAGTTAAAACAGAAGATGCATATGAAGAAGGGTAAACAGAGTATTTTTCATCCCGAGAGACAAAGGAAAAGAAAAGCAAGGAAGAATTTCGAATTGAAGTCCTTCGACAAAAAAGAGCATGGCCAAAATTGGACCAGAAACTTGACCCTAAGTAAAGGCATGAAGGGTCTATGCAACTAATAACCCAAAGATGTCAGTACTTTGACTGTAAACGAAATAAAGTTGCTTTAAAAGTGAAATATTGAGAATTGGGACAATTTTTGTTTAAATGTAGAGTACTCTGGTAAAGCTTTATAATTTAGTTAAATATGAATTGAGTAAAAATATATTAAGACTCAAATTTAAAGTTTTAAAAAACCACTTTTTATTAAGATAAAGATACTAATCGTAGAATGCTTAGGCATGGAGGGAGCTTGCTCAATTACCAATTTCCTGGCTAAATGCGTCAATGTATTGGAAAGAAGTAGTTAGTTTTTCATATATATTCCCAGATATTAGATACTGGAGTGCGACTGTTTTACTTGCAGGGCGAACCTCTGCCCGTTTGTTTTCTCGTTAGAAATACCTTGGGATCTTGTCAGATCATTGCAAGAGTCTGTATATTATTATATATTTTTGTAGTTTCTGAGACTTGTGGTCTACTTGGGACAGCCAGTCCCAGTAGAATATCTATATCTGTAATTATTAAATTTAAATTGAATGAAATGATTGTATTCTAGACAACCTCTCTACGATCTACCTTTAGCTCCTCCAACATACCCAGTCGGTACGCCTCTTTAGTTCGGTCATAGCCTAAGGCACGCTACTAAAGTTAAATTACTTTAGGGCCAGAGTTTATTTCCCCTGTAAAGGGAGAATAAAGGCATCTACGACTACACCACTCAAATACCATAAAATACACTTCACAACAACTGGTGGCCGCTGGAAAAACTGGGTCGAGAGGGCTAGAAAAAATAGTAGATTGAAATAAAATCGCTTTACCCGAGGAAAAAATGACTCCCTATCAACAGTACTTGAAATTGCAAAAATTATACCAGAATACGCGGGAAATTCAGACGTAGATGAGTTTATCGAAAAATTAAAAATTTTCGACGAACTAACTAAAGCGTTTGAGGATGAAGAGAAAGAGCAATGTTATTCAGCCAGAACAAGGGGAAGCACCTTTAAGCATTTTGAGGAAATTAAGGAAAAAGCGCCCAGGGACATCAGTACTCTAATTGAATCTTTTAAAACAAAATTCATAGAAACAAGCATCTCCGAGAGACTAAGAACAGAGGTAGTGGCATTCAATACCTCAACTAGTATCAGGGACTATGAAGGAGAAATTTTTAGATCCGTATGGTTACAATTAAAAAAAGACGGAGATGACAAGACAGTACATAAAGTAAAACTACATACTTTTACCCATGGATTATCAAAAAATTTATTAAGAATAATATTATCATGGAAACCTGAAAATTTAGAGCATGCTATAATACTAGTAAAAACAGAGGTAAAAATTGACGAGGCTATGAAAAAGTTTGATCAGATGTATATAAATAACAAAGGAGCCCAAGAAAGTATAAAATATGAAAGGGGACAGAAACGGGTAAACTTCGAAGAGCAAAATCGTGAACCAAAAAGGCGTGACGGAGGCCGAGGGTCACCGTCTAGGGAAATAGCTGACAGAATCCACGACCTTGAGGGATTAGCAGCTAATAACTCTAGAATAAATGGGCACCCTCCTTCACCAAAGATAGATAGTTGGGGAACCAAAGATGACAGATCAAAAAATTTAGAAGTAAACAGGAAACAAACAAACAATTTAAGAGAAATTTTTATTGCCATTATTGTAACAAACCAAACCACTATGCAGCAGATGGCTGGCATAGATTACACAAACAAGACTAGACATACAAGACAAGACACCAGTTCAGAACGCAGGGGGCCGAAATTTAGGAAGGCAGGGAACAAATAATACTTGGCAAACACCTAATAATATTCCTGAATTTAGGCCTAGGAGGCAAACGGTTAACAATACCCAGGGTCAAAGTAGTAACGGTGAAGAAAACTGGGATAATCCCAGAAACTTTTGGCCAAACAGTGGGCATTTAAACGGAGAAACCAGCTTTTAAGGGTCGACAGAGCTGTTTCCTTACAAAGACCCCTATATAGTTTAGAATGTTGTGATACAAATGCAAATAATAATAGTCTACCGATTCTGCGTTGTTTTAAAATTGAGTGTTTTCAAAATTTACCATGTTTACTAGATACAGGAGCATCTAAATCATTAATTCGAGAGGAAGTTTGTAAGAAGTTTCTTCCTAGTGTCAAAAAACGTGGAAGGAGATCCCAGAATACCCTGACATCAGTGACAGGGCACAGGATGAGAATTTTGGGAGAATTTCCATAAAAATTTATCACAGAGCATTAAGAAATAACAGTAACAGTAATAATATGCCAACAGCTAACACTTCCTTGTATTCTAGGAGTAGATGCAATTCGAAAAAATGAGGTCGTATGGAAACACACATCTGACAAAAAAACCATAAACCCGGCGAATACAAATTATATGAGAAGTTCTGTATCAGAATATCACGGAAGTAACGATTCAAATTGGGAACTATAAATAAGCGGAAAAGTTAAAATAGACAGATAAACGCAAACTTAATTTCTAGCGACAAAAAATACAAAACCAGGATATAATAAAACACTGAATACCATAGCAAGAGGACACATTATGAGGCAAGACCCAATAATGTTAGTAGAATATTAAGTTGTAAAAATTTACAATGGCATAGCATACTTAAAACTATCAAATCTAAGTAGTAAAAAAACACAGCTTAGCCATATAAAGTTTGGATCAGAGGGGAAGATTTTAAAATCGTACATAAAATCTCAAAACAGTCCAGAATTAAGATTAAATATATCTTGCCACGAACAAGTATAATCATTAAAACCGCTCTCTCAAAAAGAGTATGGAATGCCAAAAATGGATTTTTTACCATCAATTTGATTTAAAACAGTTACCGGAAAACGTAAAACCTAGGGTCGAAAATATTCTTTGGGATTTCGAATGGACTTTTGCAAGACACAAAGTAGATTAAGGATTAACTGACTTAATTATGCACGAGATATAAACAGAGGGTACTCCAATCAAAAAATCACCGTATAAAACCCCTTAATATCCAGAACCATGGATAGAAAGCCAAATGAAAGACATGGAATATCAGAGAACAATTACATAAAACGTGGGTGATTGGTATTTCTCACTACTAATAGTCAGAAAGAAAGGAACCAGATGGAGATTATGCATAGACTTAAGGGTACTAAATAGCGTCATGGTTAAGGAGATGATAAAATTATTAAGGATTGATACTATTTTTGATTTGCTAGGAGGTTCAAAATATTACACTAGTTTTGACTTAATAGCAGGATATTGGCAAATCGCTTTAGATGCAGAAACAAAGCATAAAGCTACAGTAATTTTAGACGATGGAAGAACGTTCACATTTGAACGTATGCCTTTTGGCTTGTCATTTAGTAAAAATTGTTTTAGCCGACTAATAAGTTTGTTGTAATAGGATAACGAAACTAGGAGATAAAAAGATAATATGTATTATTTAACTGATTTAATTCTATTTAATAGATACCTAGAAGACCACTTGGTCGGACTTAGAAAAATACAGTGAGAGTATTAGAAAGTATGCTCAAAATGTATATCAGAAAAGTAGATAATACAAGTACCAAAACTAATTTTTCTTGAATACCTGATAGATCAAAGTACTATTTCAACAATTCCAGAAAAAATTTACTGTTATAGTTAATTTGCAGCCTCCTAAAGATAAAAAAAGCATCAGATCCGTTTGTGGTTTGTTAAACTATTTCAGATGATACATTAAAAATTGTGCCACAATAGCACAACCTTTGACAAGCCGTTTGAAAAATTCAGGTACATTTGAATATTCAACGGACGCAAAACCAGAGCAAAATAAAAAAAAAAGGCCCTTATTACTGGCAACAATACTTAAACTCCCAGATTTTTTAACAAGATTTCTTTTTGCACAGAGATGCTTTTCTATACGGTAGATTAGACGTATTATTAGACATAAATTATGACTGAGGAAACACATAAGTCCAATACGCCGGTACTTCACTGTCAGATGCAGAAAAAAAATATTCGAAAGTTGAAAATGACCTGTTGGCAGTTGTAGTCTTTACAGAATATTTTCGACAATTTTCACCTGGAAAAAAAATTCATTTTAAGCGTAGACCTAAAATCCTTAATTTGGCAACATACGATGCAAAATTCTTTAGGCCAACCAAAACGGTGGATACTGCGTCTAAAAGCATATTTACATACCCCAATATATATAAAGAGCCGTACAAACATTTTACCAGACTATTTGTCACGAAATCTAGATAAGGAAGGAACTTTGATAGCAGCTATCCAGAAGAAACTGGAAGGGATAGGAATACTTTCTAATGAAAATATTTCAAATCATCAACATAAAGATGATTTTTGTTTAGCGATGGAATCCTTTTTATCAAAAGGAACGGAACTGCCAGAACACTTTGAAAATTTTT
>NC_142809.1:62992284-63010018 GCF_049724085.1 Artemia sp. Qi Xiang Cuo
AAGTTATGGTATATGGAATTACCGCCGCTCTCTCTCACCGATTGACCCCAAAAAAATGAGTGTCACCTTAGAAACCCGTCTGGTAAGGCATGTACCGTTCGTAGTAATAGGTGACTGACCCTGGTAAGTCATATTACGCAATCACTCGTCGGATCCATAAATGACTGCCCCGTGGTAAGTCATATTACGCAATCACTGGTGAAACTGTATACACTATTACTACTTACAGAGGTTCTATATACATTCCATTCATGGAATATTTCATGTCAGAACTCAAGGAGAGATTTATGGTGCATCGTATAATTTTGATTACTTTAAGCAGGTTCATACCTGCGAACTTAGACAAAAGAAACTTGTCTGACGCAGAAGTCAGTGAGAACACCGATATTTACTCCGACTTTTTACCAGAGCCAGATGCCCTAAGCCACGAACTAAAATTGTGGAAAACGAAGTGGCAGAACGTTAACAACAAAGAAAGACCAGTCTCGGCTTTGGCTGCACTTGATACGTGCAATGCTGATTTCTTTCCAAACATCAGCCACCTTCTTAGAATTGTAGCTACTTGGCCTGTTTCAACTTGTACACCGGAAAGGACTTTCTCAACCTTGCAAACGGTTAAGACATGGCTACGAAATGCAACCGGTGAAGAATGTTTGACAGGTCTAGTATTACTGTCAGTGCACAGGGATGTTGCTATTGAGACTGATACAGTTATTGACATTTTCGCAACTCAAAAAACACATCGAATTGATTTTTTTCTGTGAATTTATTTTGTAACTATTATGTTTCTTAACTTCAATATACAGTATTTTATATTCCTATCTATTGTCTTCTTTTACTGTTAGACATGGATTAGGTCCCACCCGAGGAGACCCCAACAAAATAACTTCCTGGATACGGCCTTGATACCATGTAAATATACACACCCTCCCCTTCTAAAATTCCCTCCGGATATTTCCATACTTACTGAAATCCCCCCCACCATCTGTAAAATTACTTGCAGACGAGTCAGCCTGAAAAATTCTCATTACCATACTTTCATTTGGAAAAGACCTTAAATTATCAGTATTGGAAGGTATGGAACATGTATGGAAGGCATTGACGACCACCTTTGTTTCTTTTAATTGTTCAGGTGGTGGAAAAAAAACTTCTTCTTTTGTCTTGGCTTGTTTTTTCTCATTATGAAAGACACATCGCCGAAACTTTGTTTGTTTTAATTGTTCAGGTGGTGGGACAAAGACTTCTTTTTCTTCCAAAGATTTATCCCGTCCATATTTTTGATTTCCAAAGGTATGGTAGGTATTGATGACCTTATCCATGTCAAAATGCATAACTCAATCATCATCGCTATCATTATCGATTGGTTTGCTTCGTTACACCTCGGCTTATCTTTCGTTATTATGGAATACATATCGCCGAACCTTTGTTTTCTTAACAAAGGTATGGTAAGCATTGATGACCTTATCCATGTCAAAATCCCAAGTCAATCATCATCGCTATCATTTTCAGCTTTGACACGTTTTGATTCTCGCTATCCAGGTTGAATTTCATTGGCTCGCTGCTCTTCATTTTCATTTTTGACTCCCTCACTTGTTCTTTGTCGTATGTCTTCTAACTGCATGTGTCTCTGCTCTTCATTTTCAATTTTAACATGTTCTAATTGTCGTTTTCACATATATTCTAACCGCCTTTGTCTTTGCTCTTCATTTTCATTTTTGACACGTTAGTTCAGGTGTTGGTTCCAAAGAATCATTATTTATAATTACTGTAACTGCAAATTTTCGTTTTTTTGGCCTTCCAATAGACATTGTGTTATATAAATAATTGTTGCGTTGGAAACTCAAAAATCTTACTTATGCTGTACATGATATCATATAAGAAAATACTTGTATGATGTAATATGTGAAGTCATAAGAAATGCTTATATGATGTACTAACATAGTACATAACGTCATTTGCAAAAATCAAAATTCAGGCTCTTAACGATTTTCCTCAGACTTCTGACTTATCTAGATCATTTTTTTATGCGAAAATATCCCTAGATACCAATTTTCCCCAAAAAATATTGAGTCATTTTCGGGAAATAGAATAAATACATACATACACAATTATAACTCACATATAAAGATAGTATATAGCCTATAGTATATATATATATATATATATATATATATATATATATATATATATATATATATATATATATATATATATATATATATATATATATATATATATATATATATATATATATATATATTATATATATAGTACCAGGCCTCGACACTCAGCACGCGGCAGGCTTCTATATATAGATTCTCACTGTTGCTCGTCTTCTAAACGCAGACAATTTGAGCCTTTTATTGATGTCATGACGCCCAAACCCAATCATCATCGCTATCATTTTCAATTTGTTTGGTTCGTTACACCTCGGCTTATCTTTCGTCATTATGAAATATATATCGCCGAACCTTTGTTTTTTAACAAAAGTATGGGGCACGCGGCAGGCTTCTATATATATAGAGTCTCGATGTCGGTTGTCTCCTAAATTCAGACAATTTGAGCCTTTCCTTGATTTAATGATGTCTAAATGGACCTTAAATTAAAAGTGGTGCCTTTGTAAAATTGAATTTTTTTATTGGACCTTTAAATTTTGCCTCGGCTTGTCTTTTGTCATTATGAAAGACATATCGCCAAACCTTTGCTTCTTTTAATTGTTCAGGTGGTGAGACGAAAACTTTTTTTTTCCAACGATTAATCTTGTCCAGGTTTTTTATTTTACAAGGTATAAAAGGCATTGACGACCACCATTGTTTCTTTTAGTTGTTCAGGTGGTGGGACAAAACTTCTTCTTTTGCCTTGGCTTGTATTTTGTCATTATGAAAGACATATTCCCGAACCTTTGTTGGTTTTAATTGTTCAGGTGGTGGGACAAAAACTTCTTTTTCTTCCAACGATTTATCCAGTCCATATTTTTGATTTTCAAAGGTATAGTAAGTATTGATGACCTTATCCATGTCAAAATCGAAAACCCAATCATCATCGCCATCATTTTTAATTTGTTTTGCTTCGTTACACCTCGGCTTATCTTTCTTATGAAATACAACCTCGTTACACCTCACGTTACACCTCGGCTTATGAAATACATATCGCCGAGCCTTTGTTTTTTTTAAACAAAGGTATGGTAGGCATTGATAACCTTATCCATGTCAAAATCCCAAACCGAATCATCATCGCTATCATTTTCAATTTTGTAATGTTTTGATTATCACCGTCCAGGTCACCCAGAGGCCTGAGGCCAAAAAAGCTGCCCACGTGCCTCCTCTGCCTCATTATATTTAAATACCATTTTCGTTTGGCACTAGATGCCAAAAAGATGGTCAAAAAGCACAATATTCAGCAATGTGTCATCTTTCATCAGTAAAGCAGGTCCTGGCTGTTTTGACCTTTCTTTCATTACAGCCCTAGAAAGTTGGGTTAAACAATAACTTTCTTACAGCTGTCTGTTGACAGACATCTAGTCAAACGGGTACCTAAGACTGCTTATAAAATATTTAACAGACCTTCCTCTGCCTTTCGAAGTGCTTACTTTTCAAAACCGTAATTGATCACTGTCATTACCATAGCTTCCAATATTCTAATCTTGAATCAATCGATAGAAGCTACTTCGTTGTAGGGGGTTAAATATAAATTTAAATTTTCTGAGAAACATCCCACAGCATATTTTTGAATTGATGCAACTGAACTGAGGTTTTTTTTTTCTGCTTTCAATCCGAGAGAAGCTTATCGACAAGTCGTTAAAAACACGCTAAAATTGTATATTTGGGAACATAAAATTGACATATTTGGCCTATAAGACTTGAACATATATATATCAATTATTTTATCCAATATGAATGGTGAGGTTAAAAAAATATGGTAATAGGGGGTGCTAAATTAGACAAAAAAATCGCGGATGAAAATCAGCAAAAATAAGCTAAAAATTTATAGCATTGAAAAACTTATTAAGGTATAGCTTTCCTCTGAGATCTGTCTTTTGGAATTGACGAGGCATTAATGATTGATTTTGTATGGGCGAGTTACCAATTTTGATTAATTAGTTTGGTTTATTTAGTTCCGCGGTTCAACGTGGTAATACTTACAAAATACTGATACAGCGGCAATATTGTCATAATTTGCGCAAAAAACGAAACAACTAAATCTTAGAAAAGCGCTGTTTTCAAGTATGAATGGACCTAAAATACGTCTGGGGGAGAACATGTTTTATTTTATTTCCTTTTTACTTAAATAATAAATAAATGGTATTTTGGTGTAAAAAAAATTATATTACTTACCAAGGATGTGAAGAAATAGTGGTAGCGATAATCGTTCATCTGTAACTGCAAAATCTGAAAAAGAGAGCACTTACTAATCTTTGTTTTGATAAATGGATCAAACCCATCGTATAATCAGTCTTGCATTTTATAGCCTTCTGCTTCAAAGTAACTTAGTAGCATAAATACCAGAAGGAAAATATTTGCTACCATTGTGAGGATGTGATAAACTTAGAAAAATAAAGAAAAAGATTTTATATCAGTTCAATATTGGGCTGTTTTTTATAAAAAAAGAATTGTTACTGCCCTTAGATTTGTTTTGTTTTTCCTTGTATAGATATCCAAACTCGGAAGAACTTGATTAGTTTGTTTCTAAAAAGAAAATAATTGCGAGCGCTGAATTAGGTTACTTTACAACAAACTGCTTTCGGTACTTAAAAATAAGGTGGTTCTTCCTAACTTTCGTGTCTTTCTACCATAGCTCTTACACCAGCCACATTTTTTCTTTGTCTTTTTTCTAACGATTGAAAATTTTGTAATTTGCATAAGGAAATTAGAGAGCGAATAAAATAACCAGGGTTTCTAGGCTCTTGTTTTAAGGTTTTTTGCACATTCCAGCTTTTTAATATATGCTAAATCATCCTCTCCGCATTGCCAATAATCCCTTCTTTGAGGCAACGATCTCTTTAAACCGGGAACTCTTTTTCTTCTCCAATGCTTTTATTTACCCGAGGGTCGGAAAAAAGCCTGAACAACGATGTCGTTTCATGAGTGTTTTGTACTAGCATAAATAAAAAATTACTGATTTTTCACATAATATGTTTCAATATTAATAATATAATTATAATTCAATATTATTGAATATTAATTATACTAATTCTAATTCTAATTAATGTTAATATTAATTCATTATTTAATTCATTTTATTATAATTCAATATTATAATATAATAATAATCATGGTTGCAGCGGCAGCTGCAACCTAGTAAAGAGCGAACCACAGCCCATAGTAACCACAAGTTAAAAAACACGTTTTCAAAAAACCTGTCTAGTGAGGAACAATTGGCATCTAACACTGAATCAGGAATGGTAACTATTGTTTCGGTTAATTTTAGAAGTAAAAGTTTATTGCGAAAAGAAATTTATGGTGATTTCGAAAAAGAGCCTGAAACCCCTTGAAAATGGCGTCAAATCGAAAAAAAGCGCACCATTGGAATCAGCATGGTCAAAAACCTTTTGTAGGATAATTACAGTCCCCCACCTTGAACACCAAGAAAAATGACTTTTTTGCATGGGTAGTACTGATCTGTCTCCCTTTTTTTTCTTTCTTTTTTTTTCTAGAAGGGTTAGGGGATGGCCAGAGCATCATAGACAGGTGTTTGATAGCTCTTTCGAAAGGGAATTAAATTTGTAAGTGCCCTTTTTAAGTGACCGAAAAGATTGGAGGGAAAATAGCCCCCCCCTCCCTACAGGCCCCCTCCTCCCCCCCCCCCAACAAGTCCTATAAAAAATTTTAGATAGCCATTTTTTTTTAAATATTTCAAAGGTCCAATATATATGGTTTTAATGATGATATGGCCCACCATAGTCCCTGGGGAAGGGCTGTCTGTGGAATCTGGCGTATCGATATCGCGCGTATCGGTATCGTGCGTATTGGTATTGCATGTATTGTATCGGGAATATTAGTATCCGCTGTTGTTTTTTTCCGTCATTTTCTGGGCTCATTTTTTTAAAGCATGTCCCGGGAAGGTATCATGGTTTCAGCGGCGGCTGCAACCTAGCAAAGAGCACACCACAGACCATAGTAACCAAAAGTTAAAATTCGCGTTTTGAAAAAAACTGCCTGATGAAAAAAAATTCCCATCTAACACTGACTCAGGAATGTTAGCTATTATTTCGGTTCGTATTACAAGTAAAAGTTTATTCCGAAAAGAAATTTATGGCGATTTCGAAAAAAAGCCTCAAACCACTCGAAAATGGCGTCAGATCAAAATGAAAAATGTACCATTGGAATAAAAATGGTCAAAACCTTGTACAGGCAAGTTAAAGTCCCCCTCCATGAACAACAAGGAAAATCACGTTTTTGCATCGGTAGCACTGATCTGTCTCCCGTTTTTTTTTTTTTTTTTTTTTTTTTTTTTTTTTTTTTTTTTTAACAGGTCTAGTGGGCTACCAGAACATCATAAATAGATTCTTAATCGCTTATTCAAAAGCTATTTCTCATATCTACGTGCTTTAAGGCAAAAGGAAATATATTTTTACTTTGAAATAAGTTGAGCTTTCGTGTCTGCAAAATGAACACGCAGAAATTTATGTACAAAAATTATCTTTTAACTTTTACAATTGCTTTTTTTAAATACATTTTTTGTTAGTTTCTGTAAAGTAAAAGTTTATTACAAAAAGAAATTTATAGTAATAAAACGAAACAATAGAAAAAAAGAGAAAAACGAGGATTATACAAGCCAGTGAAAAATATGGACTAAAATGCAAATATTTCGGTCTCCACTTGACCGTCCTCAGTGCAAGATAATAACATTAAAACTACTAATAAAATCCAAGGATACTATAAAAAAACTTCAAACCTTAAAACAAAGCACAACTAAAATTTGAAGACCCTCTGTATGTAACGGTGAAAGGGTAACTGAATGAAAGAATACAGTGCTGAATGGGAATTCAATTTTCTAATTTATACAGAGCATTTTTAAAAGCTAAACGCTTTCCAGGTAAAACATCGTCACAGATTAGGTTATGTTGCAAAATGTGATTTTTTTAATATTTCAGTAAAAACGATTAGAATTATTTAGTTCATTATCAATAGGGCTTAAATGGGTTTCTCCCGTGTCTCTATTGCGAGCAACCTTTCGGTGAATGTACTTTTTTATCTCAACTGCCTCCCTGAAAACTTGAATGAGACCTTTAACAGGGGCATAATAGAAACTGGGGCACCCTCACCCGGGGGCATAAATACAGGCGGAGGAGGAAGAAGGCCACTCAAATGTACACTCAAAAGGGCCCACTGGCTTGTCCACAAGTCCCAGGAGTTACTAACCTTCTCCCAGTAATGGGTTAAATTGCATGGTGATGCAGTACACCATCGCGGGAGGATCCTCTATAGGAGGTAAACTGCGGCAGGGCGTAAGATCCAGGTCTATGGACAACGGCCTCTGCAAAGGGCTGCCTCGACGCTTTCGGGATACCTGCAAGACTGGGGACCTTGCAGTCAACTCTATTCCTACTTGAGGAGTGGCTCCTCGAGGAAATTGTAGCCTTGTAAACGACACAGCATTCGCACGGGATTCTGAGTAACGGATAATTTTTCTGGGCTTGGCATGTTTTGACGGGCGTTTTTGGGCTGAAAAACCTCTTCCTAGCTAATTTATCTATTATGGGCTGCCTCCCCAAAGCAGCCTAATATTTGTAGGCATGAATATATAATGAGTCGGAGGTAATAGGCTTGAGATTGTCTGTGCAGGATTTCGACTCTTGTTGATAGAAGAGCATCTCCAGATGCTGAAAACCATGTTGTGACCAAGATGGGCCCAGGATTGCACAAAGCCCTCATTCATGGAGGTCCCAGGGACTTCTGGCTGTCTGGTTCTAGGCCGGCTTAAGCACTTCGGTGTAGATTTGAGAAGATATGTGACCCCCGTCCTGCACTGGTATCCGGGATCATTGCTTTTCCTGAGGCGAAAATAATTTCAATCATTTAAAGAACATGAAAATTGGAACTTGGAATGTTACGCCGTTAAAAAATAACTATAGTATCGACATTTTGACTTACGAATTCAGACGTTTCGAACTGGATTTATTATGAGTTTCAGTAACTCATATCCCAGGGGTAGGAAGTATGAAATTAGGTGATATAGAATTTATTTACTCAGGCAGGAAGGATGGGGTACATAGACAGGGAGTAGGGCTCATGATGAATAAGGAAGCTGCTAAGTCTTGTTTAGGCTGGGAAGGTATTAATAATAGAATACTAATTGCTCATTTTATGACTAAAAAGTTCAGAGTATCAGTTATAGTAGTATATGCTATGTAGAACCGACTGACGGAGATACTAGTGACTCAGATGAATTTTACTTTCAGTTACAGGAGCAAATAGAAAACAAAAGGAATGTAAAGAAAGTGAAGAAAGCATTAAAATATGAACTAAGAAGGTGTGAAGTAGAGGCCATGGATAAAATTGCCGAGGATATGGAAGATGCAGCTAGACAGCATAATAATAAAATATTGTACTGGCATGTTAACAAATTGAGAGGGGGTAGTCAATGCGGACTTGGCCCAGTTAAAGATAGGAATGGGGCCGCAATTAGCGATAAGGAAAATACTAAAAAGAGATGGGCCGAACGTTTTGAGAATTTGCTTAGCCGAGATAGAGTTGAAGGAAGAGATATAGAGGAAAATGAAAAAGTTTGTGATTCCTTGGATGTGAAGGAAGATTTGTTTTGTGAGGAGGAATTAGCGACGGTACCTAAAGGATTAAAAAATAGTAAGGCCCTAGCTGCTGATAGGGTGGTAAATGAGTTTCTTAAATATGGTGGCTCTGAGGTTAGAAATAAGTTACTAAAGATTATGAATATGATTTTTCAAAAAGAAAAAGTACCTAACGATTTTAGGAAAACCTTAATTAAGCCACTTTATAAGAAAGGTGATAAAAGTGAGTGTGGTTATCGAGGGATTAGTCTGGTCTCTGTAGGTAGTAAATTACTTAGTAATATGATACCTTTAGACTGAGAGATGCCATAGACAAAGTTTTAAGAGAAGAACAGTGCGGTTTTAGAAAAGGTAGAGGATGTGTTGACCAAATTTTCACTCTTAGGTTAATAATTGAGAAGTGCCTGAGTTTTCAAACACCTATGGTCCTCAGTTTTATAGATTATGAGCAAGCATTCGATTCTGTTGATAGAAGAGCTTTGGTAAAGGTTTTATCCTTGTTTGGTATACCAGACAAATACATTTAAAGTGATTAGTGCTATGTACGAGAATAACACTACTGCGGTTAAGGTAGGAAATGAGGTTAGCAGCTAGTTATGTATTAAATCAGGTGTTAAGCAGGGTTGTGTTCTACCCCCCTTTATATGGATTATTTTGATGGACTTTGTCTTAAGGAGCATAGGAAAGGCAATGGGAGACCACGGAATGAAATGGGGAGGAAAAAGTTTCCTGGACTTAGATTATGCTGATGATTTTAGTATCCTAGATGAAAGTTTTACCAAAATGAATAAAGTTTTAGAGGTTTTGCAAATTCAGGGTGCTAGAATAGGTTTGAAAATTAATTTTAAAAAGACTAAGTCACTAAGGCTAGGAATAAGTGAAGATGAAAAAGTGAAGTTGGGTAATGAAAAGATTGATCAGGTGGACAGCTTCACTTATCTTGGTAGTATTGTTAGTAAAGATGGTAGGAGCAGTGAAGATGTCAAAAGTAGAATAGCCAAGGCTCAGGGTTTTTTTCACAGTTAAAATTTTTTGGAAGAATAGAAAGATAAGTCTGCAAACCAAGATTAGAAAATTGGAAGGTAAAGTGATGGCAGTGGTCAAATATGGCTCTGAAGCATGGGCGCTCCGAAAAGCGGATGAAGATTTGCTAGATGTTTTCGAGAGAAATTGCTTAAGGATTGTTCTGGGTACCCGACTGACTGACCGTATTTCAAACAATAGGCTATACGAAAAATGTGGTTCAATATCGCTCTCTAGGGCTAGGGCATGTTGTTTAAAATTTTTTATTTTTTAAACGTTTTATTGTTTAAAAAAAAGAGTTGTGAGAAAGTCAAACTTTAGCGTAAAGAGCGAGGCGTTGAGGAGGGGACAACCCCTTTCATATACGGAATAATTTCTGTTCGTTTTTAGTTTTAACGTCGTTCCTTACTTTCAGTTGATAAAAAGTTTTTTATTTATTTAATTTTTGAACGTTTTTGAATTAATGCAGGTTTTTATCTTGGCTCACCGTACAATAATTAAAACACAATAATTAAAATAATTAAAACACAATTTGCATATTAATTTTACTTTTATTTGGTTAAATGGCTTTCTCGAAACTTGTTTAATTTTATTTACCAACGTTTTTATTATTAATAAATATACGTGATTTACGAATTAACTTACGTAACGAACTTCTATATTCATATATTTTAATAAGTATGTTAGGGGGTTCACCCCCTAGTCAATACCTTGCTCTTTAAGCTAAAGTTCGAATTTTGTTCCAATTCTTTAAAAATTACCGCTTAGTCACAAAGGCCGTTAATTAGAATAAATAGCTCTTATGAAAGTACTAAAAATCTTAGGCTTAAAGAGCGAGGTATTGACTAGGGGGTGAACTCATTCATATATGTAATATTTTTTGTTCGTTTTAAGTTTTGATGTTGCTGCTGTTGCAGTCGAATAACTTGTTTTTTATATATTTAATTTCTGATCTTTTTTGAAATAATGCTGGGAAATCCGGCGTCCCCTTCATAGCAGTTTCCTTTCCCCCGTGAAAACTTCCGTCATGGAAAGGTCCTCCCGCTAAACCCCCGACCCCCCCCCCCCCAATACCAGAAAAAATCCCTCCCTGAAAATGTCTGTATACTTCACAATAACCAATACTATATGTTAACATTGGGTAAAGTTCATAAATTTCAGCCCTCCCCCTTGGAGCTTCGGGGGATTAAGTCATCCCAAAAGACATACGTAATTATCATATTTTCGAACATGCTGAACAAAATGGCTACCTCAAAATTTTGATCGGGTGACTTGGGAAAAAAAATGAGCGTGGGAGGGGGCCTAGTTGCCCTCCATTTTTTGGTCACTTAAAAAGGGCACTAGAACTTTTAATTTACATTCCAATAAGAGTAGAAATGACCCTATTGATCGTGACAGTACAAAATTCGGTTATCAAAAGAATGTATCTCGTGACAGTACACCAAATATGGGCATAGCCTCCCACGCGAACCACGTGGTTTATGGTTTTTGTCAGTGAGAATTTGAAAAACAGGAATTTTGTCACATTTATGTCTGTTTTCTTGGATGGTTATGTGTGTTTGTCGATTTATTTCATGTTTTTCATGGATGGTTATGGATGATTTATGGTTTTTGTAAGTGAGAATAAAAAATAGTGTTTTTCTCACTTGAAAAAAAGGAATTTTGTCACATTTATGTCTGTTTTCATGGATGATTATGTGTGTTGGTCGATTTATTTGATGTTTTTCATGGATGGCTATGGATGATTTATGGTTTTTGTCAGTGAGAATTTGAATAACAGGAACTTTCTCACATTTATGTCTGTTTTTATGGTTTTTGTCAGTGAGAATGGAAAAACGGGAACTTTCTCACTTTAATGGATTATTGAGTCTAATGGGGGCAGGTCAATGACACTTCCTTCATGTTGTTGCTCGAGGCAAATGTTATGAGTTTCCAGGAAACAGTTAGATCACGTGTTTCCTTCTCAGCCAATCAGCGAGTCGGATACATATCCTTTCTCAGCCAATCAGAGGGCTCATTACATATGATTTCCCCGTTACATAAAAATTCACCCTTGAGATTTAGTTTAGATTTTTAGTTTATTTTAAGTTTATTTATTACCTTTATTTTAGTTTTAGTTAGTTTAGTTTTAGATTAGAGTTTTAGTTTAGCTAGAGTTTTTCTAAAGATTTTTAGTTAGAGTTTTAATTTAGCAGCTTAGTTTAGTTTTAGTTTGGGTTAGTTTAGATTTTTAGTTTATTATTTTATTAGTTATTTAGTTGAGATTTTTAGTTTATTTTAAGTTTATTTATTACCTTTAGTTTAGTTTTAGTTAGTTTAGTTTTAGATTAGAGTTTTAGTTTAGCTAGAGTTTTTCTAAAGAGTTTTAGTTAGAGTTTTAATTTAGCAGTTTAGTTTAGTTTTAGTTTGGGTTAGTTTAGATTTTTAGTTTATTATTTTATTAGTTATTTAGTTTAGATTTTTAGTTTATTTTGAGTTTATTTATTACCTTTATTTTAGTTTTAGTTAGTTTAGTTTTAGATTAGAGTTTTAGTTTAGCTAGAGTTTTTCTAAAGATTTTTAGTTAGAGTTTTAATTTAGCAGTTTAGTTTAGTTTTAGTTTGGTTTAGTTTAGATTTTTAGTTTAGTTTTAGCTTATTGTTTGATTTTATTTTAGAGTTTTAGTTTAGATTTTTAGTTTATTCTAAGTTTATTTATTACCTTTATTTTTAGTTTAGTTTTAGTTAGTTTTAGATTATAGTTTTAGTTTAGCTAGAGTTTACTAAAGAGTTTTAGTTAGAGTTTTAATTTAACAGTTTAGTTCAGTTTTAGTTTGGTATAGTTTAGATTTTTAGTTTAGTTTTAGCTTATTGTTTGATTTTATTTTAGAGTTTTAGTTTAGATTTTTAGTTTATTCTAAGTTTATTTATTACCTTTACTTTTAGTTTAGTTTTAGTTAGTTTAGTTTAGAGTTTTAGTTTAGCTAGAGTTTTTCTAAAGAGTTTTAGTTAGAGTTTTAATTTAGTAGTTTAGTTTAGTTTTAGTTTAGTTTAGTTTAGATTTTAGTTTAGTTTTAGTTTAATGTTTAGTTTTATTTTAGAGTTTTAGTTTATTTTAAGTTTATTTATTACCTTTATTTTTAGTTTAGTTTTATTTAGTTTTAGATTAGAGTTTTAGTTTAGCAAGAGTTTTTCTAAAGAGTTTTAGTTAGAGTTTTAATTTAGCAGTTTAGTTTAGTTTTAGTTTGGGTTAGTTTAGATTTTTAGTTTATTATTTTATTAGTTATTTAGTTTAGATTTTTAGTTTATTTTAAGTTTATTTATTACCTTTACTTTAGTTTTAGTTAGTTTAGTTTTAGATTAAAGTTTTAGTTCAGCTAGAGTTTTACTAAAGAGTTTTAGTTAGATTTTTAATTTAAAAGTTTAGTTTAGTTTTAGTTTGGTTTAGATTTTTAGTTTAGCTTTAGATTATTGTTTGATTTTATTTTATAGTTTTAGTTTAGATTTTTAGTTTATTTTAAGTTTATTTATTACCTTTACTTTAGTTTTAGTTAGTTTAGTTTTAGATTAGAGTTTTAGTTCAGCTAGAGTTTTACTAAATAGTTTTAGTTAGAGTTTTAATTTAGCAGTTTAGTTTAGTTTTAGTTTGGGTTAGTTTAGATTTTTAGTTTATTATTTTATTAGTTATTTAGTTTAGAGTTTTAGTTTATTTTAAGTTTATTTATTACCTTTATTTTAGTTTTAGTTAGTTTAATTTTAGATTAGAGTTTTAGTTTAGCTAGAGTTTTTCTAAAGAGTTTTAGTTAGAGTTTTAATTTAGCAGTTTAGTTTAGTTTTAGTTTGGTTTAGTTTAGATTTTTAGTTTAGTTTTAGCTTATTGTTTGATTTTATTTTAGAGTTTAAGTTTAGATTTTTAGTTTATTCTAAGTTTATTTATTACCTTTATTTTTAGTTTAGTTTTAGTTAGTTTTAGATTATAGTTTTAGTTTAGCTAGAGTTTTACTAAAGAGTTTTAGTTAGAGTTTTAATTTAACAGTTAGTTTAGTTTTAGTTTGGTATAGTTTAGATTTTTAGTTTAGTTTTAGCTTATTGTTTGATTTTATTTTAGAGTTTTAGTTTAGATTTTTAGTTTATTCTAAGTTTATTTATTACCTTTACTTTTAGTTTAGTTTTAGTTAGTTTAGTTTTAGTTTAGAGTTTTAGTTTAGCATGCAAACAACAAAAAATGATACAAAAGATCACACATTAGTACTACCCATGCAGAAAAGGATTTTCTTTGTTGTTCAATCCAGGGGACTTTGGGTTTTGAACCATTGCAATTCTTAAGGTGTACTTTCCGTTTTAATCCGACGTCATGTTTAGGGCCTTTCAGGCTGTTGTTTGAATTTCCTTTAAACTGTTTTCAAAGTCACATTTTACTATTAAGACTAATTTAGATAGCCTAATAATTACCAATCCTGAATCAGCATAAACGGCAATTTTTTCTAACTTGCCAGTTTTCTTTAAAAATCGTTTATTAATTTTAGGTTGTTATAGGCTGTTATTTGTTCCCTACTAGGTTGCAAATAGTGCAGATAGTGAATTGGTCAAAGGTAGTGGTTGACAGTGAAAACTTGGTCAAAGTGATCAAAGATTTGAGAGCCTGATTAGAGGAAAGCCAAAACAGATAGTCCCTGTGAGAGGCAAAACTGACATAAATTTTTCAGAGTTGTATAATAATGATTAGTTTCAATTCTTCACAATAGTCTATCATCCTAGGTTAGAACTGAGACGGATAAAAATGAAGTACGGGTAATTCAAATAGTCTCTCAGTTCTGTGACCTATTTTAAGGATATTGGAGAACAAAACATGATTCAAAATTCACTCTGTCCACAGGACTTGCAGACAAGTGGGCAACTGAGACTGTTCATATTATATGGGCTTTGCCTACAGGGAAAACCTACTGGAATCATATACTGCAGCAATCTTGATTATTTAAAGCTACAAATAAATACCTGTTCACTAAACAACTGTTTTGAAAAAAAAAAGAATTTCTTCTTTATTAGTAAGTAGAATAAAATTCTTTTTACAAAGAACAACAAAAACAACTAAATTTTAGAAAAAAAAATATTTGAGAAACTAGCCCTTGTTTTAGTCCCACCACTGAATTGCCGATCTAAAGAAAGGATCCTTAACTATTCTTATTGCAGATCTAAAGATACTAAGAGAACTACCAGTAAGCCAAATGGAGAAAGACCTGTTTCAAAATAAAAAGCTGTGATCAGTCACGTGCTTTACAAAAAGCTAAAAAGCCATAAAAGTTAACAAAAGCTTACTTTTTCACTGTCATAACAAAAATATTCTCCATCATCTTCAAATTGACTACAACTATTGTTTCTCACTTTGTCAATGTCAATAGCTACAGCAAATTCATCTTTTACTTGCTGAAAAAAAATCCAAATCAAGATTAATGTTATCAAAGTATAAACATAAAGAGAAGGGAAAAACTTAATCTTATTGGTAGAAATAGGGATAGATGGTATCCTAGCCTAGGTAAATTTGGTGTAGGAAAAGAAAACAGTAATGGATACAGACTTTTGCAATTTTGTAGGTATAGCAATCTAGTTATAACCAATACGGTGTTTGGTCATAAAGTGACCGATAAGTTGACATGGTACTTTCGTGATGGTAAGACAACAAACCTTACTAATTAGGTTATAGTAAACTGAAGACTGGCAGGATCAATAAAAGATACTAGGGTATATAGGAGTGCTGTTATTGATGTTAAAAGTAAAAATCATCATCTAGTAGTGTCAAGGGTGAATTTAAAGCTCAAATATCAGAAGGGCAGCTACCTTCCGGGAAGTTATGATGTTGGTAGACTCCAGGATGAGAATTTGAGAGAAACTATTCACTAAGAGTTGAATATTAAACTTGAAAGTTTAAAATTAGATAATGTGGAAGATGGTTGGAATAATTTTAGACAAATAATTTGTAAAGTTGCTGAAGATGTATTAGGGAAGAAAGATAGAACTACAGCTTAGAATATTAGTGAAAAAAATTATGTTTAATAGAAAGGAGAAAGGACTTGTACAAGAATTATCTGAGTGATAGATCATATGGAAACAAAAGGAATGTAAAGAAAGTGGAGAAAGCATTAAAATATGAACTAAGGAAGTGTGAAGTAGAGGCCATGGATAAAATTACCGAGGATCTGGAATATGCAGCTAGACGGCATAATAGTAAAATATTGTACTCGCATGTTAACAAATTGAGAGGGAGTAGTCGATCCGGGAGTAGTAATCAATGTTATACTTTGCGTGCGCCCCTAGGAATTTCTACGTTATTCTGATGCTCCTCTACACCTTTTCAAAGAGATTTAGAACTCCCTCACATGGCCTTATACTTTGCGTGCGCCCCTAGGAATTTCTATGTTATTCTATAGAAGCTCTACATCTTTTCAAAGAGATTCAGAGCTCCCTCACATGGCATTATACTTTGGGTAGACTATGTTCCATCTTTTGCTAGTTGGATATTGCATAATATGTTATGAAGGACAAGTTTTCTGACATAATTTACGTAGACTATATTTCTACTTCATGATATATATTGTATACATGTCTTTTAGGGTAAATCCGTGTCAGAAAACCAGCGCGTCTTGTTCAGGTGCTAATATATTCAATTATTTTTTGTATATATTCAAGTTTCAGATTAGAATTTTCTACAGTTTGAATAGTTCATTCATTCTACCAGTATCAATATTTTTGCAATCATTTACATAGATAGAGATATGGAATCTTCTAAGCGACTTCTGGTGAGTAAAATTTTCTCATTATTATAATAAAAAGAAATCTATTTTTTTGTCTCGCCATTAAGTTAAGGAAGAATTTCCTTTACCTTCCTTACTTACGCTTTTTTTTCATGATGTTGTTACCTCTTTTAAAAAGCTTCCTTCTTTTAAATGTTAATTAAACAGTCCATGTATTTCAATTTTAGTGCATATTCAAAAAAAGAGGCAAGTTCACTTTGATTTTGACTTATTGTATATGAAAAATTAAAATAGAATTTGCATATTAGTTTCGGCAGATATGAAAGGTCGCCCCCCTCCTCAATATCATGCTCTTTATACTAAAGTTCGAATTTTGTTCGAATCACAAACTCTTGAATCACAAAGGTTGGTTAATTAGAATAGATACCTCTTTTGATAGATACCCTCCATTAATATTCTGACTAAGTAAGAATTGAGCTAGCTAATTAAATTGTGTCATTTTTTTTCAAATTTTGGGGGTTTAGTACTTTGATATTCGCAATTTTAGTATATAAGTTTTAAAAGCTTTGCATATAAAAAAAAATCGTTTTACTAGTAAATTCAAATTTCAGGGATACTTAGCCCCCCTCCCCTCCAACAAAAAAAAATATTAAAATATATTTATTATTTTCTATATAAAACGCTATTTATGCTTTTTTCTATTATGAAAAACAAAAAAAAACCACTCCTAGGTGAGTAAAGCCGTCGGACCTCAGGTCTATACTTAAGGAGGGGATATAGGTGGGACCTACAATTTATACACCGAATCCTTCAAAGTGAAATTTTTAAAGATGTATTTATTAAGCTATTAATTGTTTAAAGCATATTCCAGCGTAGGTAGCATACTAGGACCCCAAGGCTGTTCAGTATGATGAATGTATGTACGTGAATGAATATTTGAGCAGAAAAATATTGATTTGTAAAAAGTAGCAGGCATTCTAAAGTGCTAATAGTTATAGCACTAAAAACATCAGAATTGACTTTATTGATCAAATTATAGCATGGGGGGGGGATGTTGCTGAAGTCTCCCTTCCCTCCAAACTAAACAATTTTAAAACTTTTACTTTGAAGGCCGTTCTTTTCAAATGTTTCTAAAGTCCTGGGACCAAAAGTGATAGAAACACCAGAAAGAAGATTAGAAAGCCATTTATCTGTAAAACAGGGCATCTTATTTCCTTACTACATTTTTCTTCTTT